>NC_056743.1:1727064744-1727119744 GCF_019279795.1 Protopterus annectens | reverse complement strand
AGAACAGGACAAAGAACAATGGCATCTACCATAGTCTGTGTACAGGCCAAGGTACGTATTCACAATACACATACTACTGACAATCACCATAAGTACACAGACCCCACTACTGTACACACAACCACAGAATGCCCAGGTTATGTCCTCAGAAATGACCCCTACTATACATAACATGTCTAGCAGTCTGTTATCTGACTGGCTTGTTATCAGGTATGATTTCAATAAATAATGATGTACAGAACATATGCAGCTCTTACTGCATGACATATGTACAAAGGTTGACAGACTTGTGGCTGGAGCCACAAACACTGGGCCAATATTGGCATGTTGCTGTGATACCTTCATACATTTACTGTCGTAACAAGGTTTGTTGTGACATATGTCCTATGAGGGATATGAAGTCAGTAGCTCTCATGGCTATCACCATGTACTGACTGCAATCCTCAGACTATGTTTTGGCAGTTCTAAGATAGGTGATCTGTGAGTAACACAAGACACATGAGACAACAAATACTGCCAAGTCTGCAGATAACCCTACAGGTGAGAGTTTCCTCAAACACATAACACTGTCATGACAGGTATTAAATCATGTAGACCAGCCATATCCACACACACCCTGTTAAACCAGCATTACTCCAAATGCAGAAGAGCAACACTTATATTCTGTAGTCATGTCTGGCACATCCCCCTCCTGTTTGTTGGCCTGTCTCCTCAGTGTATGTTTTTAGAGGTAAATCCCAATACCATCTGTGTTGCTGTTTGCCAAACACCAACATGAGGTCCTGCTCACAGTGAATGAAAAGGCTCAACACCCACATGATGTCCGCAGATATTGGAGTGTGTTTCCATGCAATTGGCTATGGGAATGTTACCACAGCTGTTCCATATGCAATCAGCTAGAGGGGAACTGCAATTCGTGCAGAGGCCATCAGCTGATCATGAGCATCACTTACAAAATGCAAGCTGCTGCCTAAGCAAAGCAGGTGTACTTCACATCCACCAGAGAGGGAGTGAGAGAGACAGACAGAGAGAAAGTAAGTCAGGGAGGGTGTGAGAGAGTAAAACCTAAGCATGTTTGTGTCACAAACGTACCAGTACAGGATTTTAAAGCCCTGACAGACTATGTATTGCTATCACATGTCTATGCATTTATTGCTTGCACCACATAGCGTACATGTTGGAGAGCTGTCCAAAGGTATATCTGATGGCGAGTGACATCTGCAACAGTAATATAAGAGTGATAGGGTAGGTGTAATACACATGCCTGTCCACATGAACAGGTATCAACATCGACACAGCCACACTCTCTTAGGGACTCACACACATTAACACAGTTGGCAGGGTCAGGAATAGACTTCCTAACTAGATAGTTTGCCACAATACAGTAATACACAGGTATCACATGGACCACAGGTGTTATCTGGATGATATATGGACAAAGGGTATGTGAAGGTGTCTGACATCAGATAGCATGCTTCAGTAGGCCAGTGGGAGTTGTAGTGAGTGTGAAGGGGGTCAATATCATTATACTCCACACACACAGACACAGGGTATCAGTACTGACATGCATGGGTGCATTGCTACACAGATGTGTAGTGGTTGACTGTGCCAGAAGGCTACACAAGGCCAGGTGAAGGGTATACCTTGATAACAGGCCACATGACAATAGTCTGCAGTGTGGCTCAGGGGTGTAGTGTCTGAATTGGCCCACACAGGTGAGTATTGTATTCACCGTCAAGTCATCTGGGTTACTATTGTGGGTGGCTAGTGCTGTGCAATGCTTGCCATGTATGTGTTCTATAGTCCATGACATGGACAGTGTCTGGGATGTGCATACATCCCACATGCATGTTCGTTGGCATGTGGAACTGTACCTGGGGTGTCTGGGCCACGTTGTGTACACAGATTGTCATTATCAGATTTGCCATTCCTAGCCTCATGTGGTGGGAACTGGCAATGTACACCAGGTTGACACTGAACTTACATTGACAGCATGATACAGGTATTCCCTGGTGTCAGTGGCATCTGTCCACACAGGGCATGAGTTTAAGGCATGGTGTGTCTCTTGTGGGTCAGATTTGATGGCACTTACAGTTGTTGCAGGCATCCAGTAGGGAACATAGTGAAGGCACACTGTCTGCAATTATGTGCCTATTGTAGTGATGGGACAGGGTGCCATGCCCTCTGAAGTCTGCTGCAATCACACCATGGTTACTATCTGTGGTCAATATGCAGGGAACTACCAACAAAGTGGTTGTTGCCTAGCTGAGCGTGTTTGTGTATGAGACATGGGATGAGAGTGTTCTCTGGGTAATACAAGGGTTGCCTAATTTGTTCGCCAGGCCTTGATGTCACATGTAGGGGTATGGATTGGCAACCCCAGCCTCTCAGCTGTTTGACATCTGTTATCCTTGTAAGGTGGATATTGTGACATATAATAGGCCCACCATATAAGAAATTTGCAAAATCCACTCCACAATGAGTCCAGTTGTTACAACTCACATCCAATATGGATGACAAACACAGACACACACACCAAGCCTCATAGTTGCCATGTCTGGGATTGGCACTCATACTTAACTAGTAAATCACACTACAGCATTACACAGTTATAGCACATGCCATGAAGACCACTGGGCTAGTCTTTCCCCCAAGGTATATTTCAAGGTGAATAACATCAGCAGGCTTGCCAAAGAAGGGCAATGGAGGTTGTATTGACTGTGAATGGCCTCAAAAATATTGCTCCCTACACAAACAAGCAAACACACACAGACATCCATACTTGGAATGTCTGGCAATTGAACTCCTATCTAATTAGCTTATCACACTAACAGTATTCAGCTGTTATAGGACACACCATGGAGATTACTTTGCTACTCCTTTCCCAAAGGTGTATTTCAAAGTGAATGACATCAGCAGGCTTGCCAAGGTAGGGAAATGGAGGTTGTAGTGAATGTGCCTGGCCTCAAAAACATTGCTCCCTACACAGACAAACAAACACCCACACTTGCCATGTCCGGGAATAGAACCCCTATTGAACTTGTATATTACATGAGAGAATTACACTGTTATAGGACACACCACAGAGATTACTGGGTTAGGCTTTCCCCAAAGGTGTATTTCAAAGTGAATGACATCAGCAGGCTTGACAAAGTACGGCAATGGAGGTTGTAGTGAATGTGCCTGGCCTCAAAAACATTGCTCCCTACACAGACAAACAAGCATTTTTCACTTGCCATGGCTGTGAATAGAACCCCTAACAAACTAATACATCACACTATAGCATTATCTGTTATTGGATGCACCACAGAGATTCCTGGGTTACTTGTTCCCCAAAGGTGTATTTCAAAGTGAATGACATCAGCAACCTTGTCAAGGTTGGGCAATGGAAGGTGTAGTTCATAGATTCATAGGGTCATATGTTGATACTAGACTATCGGCCCTAAGCCCTATACATGCCTCGATATGACATTTCTTTGGCTATGACTTCCCACAATATAATACTTCCCTGCACCCATGTCTAGCAGGGCAGCTGACATGATCCCCGGGGTGAATGTCCTATCTCTCATCCAATCATCCAGGTTCCTTTTGAAGAGAGCCAAAGGGGCACTCTGCTTGACATGTGTGAGCAGTCTATTCCAGAGTCTGGGGAGCCTCTGGATCAGGAACATATCCCTCCTGCATGTATTATTCATTGTGAAGACAGGCTATGGATCCCTGGAGCATGTGTCTGTGAGGGTTTGGAATTCTCTAAGTGTAGCATGTCCAACAGCTGTGTGTTTGACATGGCATGTTATGTTAAGTAGAGATCACCTCTGAGAACACAATATGTGACAGAGTATTGCTGGATGATTTTCAGATGGTCAGCATAGGTCATCTGGTTTAGACTTGTGGTCATTTCATGAGGTATGTCTGCAGCCCCTCTACTTGTTGCAGATGTCTTGTGAGGTACATATGTAACAGGCCATTGTAGTATGTAGTGGGTTTACTGAGAGATGCCTACAGTGGGACAATGGGCTCCTTTTCCTGGATGCAAAGCCCTTAGTGGGAGGTGTGCCAAATAGGTGGGTTTCCTGACTGTTGTAGTGATGTGGTTATCAAAGGTGAGACCGCTGTTCACCTGTGTCCCTATGTCTGTTATCACATGGTAGGTGTTTAGTGTACTGCCACCTATGTGGTACTTCACAGGTAGATGTCCCTTCCCAATGTTGTTAGCTATACATTTCTTGGCATTGATCTTGGGGCTATGGCTCAGGCACCAAGTATGTCTTTCTGTAAGTGCCTTCTGTAGAATATCCACATCATGTGGGGATTCAATATTGGCTCCCAGTGTGCAGTCATCTGCAATCTATGTTTGCCGGTGTCCCTTTCTATTGGACTGTACTTCAGAGCAGTAGATGCTGAACGATGGAGGTGCCAGGACTGAACCCTAAGATGCTCCAACTGTCACTTGTCTGGGGCTCAGGTTGATGACACCTACATTTACAGTGTGGGTTGTGTCAGTACAGCAGTTGGCAGCCCATCAGGTGACATTGGGATTAATGGCTAGCATGATACAGTTATCTATGATTCCAAACTGGGGGATAGTTTCAAAGGGCTTGGCGTGGTCCATATAGGCTGCATGAACCACCTTACCCTTGTCCACGGCTCTGGAGATGTATTCACAGTTGTTATTCAGGTTCAGGTGGCATGATTGGCCCTTCACAAAAAAACTGGTTAGGGTCCAGTGTTTGCAGGTTGTCAATGCCTTTGTTTTAATTTCCATGATAATACATTCCCTGGGCTTGCAGAGTAGGCACATCATACTGCTGGGGTTGTATTTCCCAGAATCCAAGGTGGATCCCCCCTTGTGAACTGGGATAACTGTAGCTGAGTGCCACACAGTGGGCATGAAGCCTGAGGTGTGGCTATGATTTAACATGGCAGTAGGTGAGGTGCAAGTGCAGGTTGTGGCACATGTAGTACACAACCTGGGATGTTGATTGGTCCCATGGCTGCTGTTGCCATAGCTCTGCAGAGTGTGGTGTTTATCTATGTGGCCATTATTACCAGTGTATGGTAATATATCTGTGTTGAGATGAGCCCTGTGGGGGTTTGGAGGGGGGTACAGTTGGCACTGAGTCAATCTGCCAGGATATTGGCAATATCCCTGGGAGGAGTAGATTTAGTACCATCCTGTTGTAGCCCACAGCTGTTCTGAGCATTGACATTTAGATTCCTCACATAGATATGGAATGGCTTGCAGTTTCCATTGGCATCTGTGGCTATATTATGTTCAAAGCTGGTAAGGGAGTATTTTGCAACCTGAAAAGTTCCCCATTTCTGCAAGAGTTTCCTCTTTTTGTTGGACAGTATGTTTATGGCAGGGGGCCACCACATTGGCATCCTTTTCTTGGATGGGGAGCATCTTGGTTCACTATTGGATGGCACGATTCATGCACAAGTGGATGTGCTCGTACATGTATGATTCAGCAGTTGTCCTTTCAGTTCCCTTCTGCATGGGTGACATAATGTCAGTCACATCTGACATATGTAGCATGACATCGGCTTTGGAGATGTGTGTTACAGAGGTGTCCTTACTGGGGTGTGGGGGAGGGATGTTGATGTGAAGGGTGATTAGCTCATGGGCATACCTGACCACCAGTGGGGTGACCATAAGTGTGGAGCATTGATGTCCCATATTGGTAATGACCAGGTCTAGGATAATTGAGCCCCTGGTGGGCCTATGGGTTACATGATCCAGGGCATTGGGAATTATGACTTCCAAGAACCATTGGGCACACATGTTGGTACACAGATAGTTTTCCCAGTTAATGGCAGGGTAGTATAACTCAACCAGTATTACGGTGTTTGCTTGTATAATGATATTTCATAGTATGTTTCAAAGGTTGTAATGAGTGTGATGGTGCATGGTGGGGGATCTGTAGCAAGCTATACAATGTGGAATGCAGTCTAACTTACTGTTAGTTGTACCAGGGGCATTTCAGACACATTCTGTTGGGCAAGTAGCCTGGTGGTGTGAATATCCTTGGTGAATATGGCAGTCCTCCACCTTTATTGTTTTGGTCCTAGTTTGGTGGCCAACAGGTGTGGTGAGAGCTGCACCTGGTATTGCCTGGATGCTGTCTGGAGGCTTGGATCAGGTCTCTGTTACTGCACAGTTATCAATGTTCTCCATTTGTAGGTGTGCGTAGTGACTGTGAATGGCCAAAAAAAAATTACCCCATATGCAAACAGCATTTCACACTTGCCATGTGTGGGAATAGAACTTCTATCCAACTAGTTTATCACACTAGAGCATTATCCAGTTATAGGATGCACCACAGAGATTATTGGACTACCCCTTCAGCAAAGGTATATTTCAAAGTGAATGACAGCAGGCTTGTCAAAGAATGGCACTGGAGGTTGCAGTGACTGTGAATGGCCTCAAAAGCATTGTCCCTACACAGACAAACTAACACACACATCCACACTTGCCATGTCTGGGAATAGAACTCTCTGCTGAGCTAGTTTATCAAACTTCAACATTCCGCAGTTGCAAGATGTACCATTGAGATTACTAGGCTATCTATTCCCCAAAGATGCATTTCAAAGTGAATGGCATCAGCAGGCTTGCCAAAGAAGTGCACTGGAGGTTGTAGTGACTGTGAATGGCCTCAGAAGCATTGATCCCTATACAGACAAACTAACGCACACATATCCACACATGCCATGTCTGGGAATAAAACTCCTACTCAACTAGTTTATCACACTACATCATTATACAGTTACAGGATGCACCACAGCAATTACTAAGCTATCACTTCCCCAGAGGTGTATTTCAAAATGAATGACATCAGCAGGCTTTGCAAAGATGGACACTGGAGGTTGTACTGACTGTGAATGGCCTCAAAAGCATTGTTCTCTACACAGACAAACAGCCACACTTGCCCTGTCTGGGAACAGAACTTCCACCTCATTAGTTTAATGCACTACAGCATTATGCAGTTAGAGGATGCACCACAGAGATGACTGGGCTATTCCTTCCGCAAAGGTGTATTTCAAAATGAATTACATCAGCAGGCTTGCCAAAGAAGGGCACTGGAGGTTTTAGTGACTGTGAATGGCCTCAAAAGCATTGTTCCCTATGCAAACAAACTAACTTACACAAATCCACACTTGACATGTCATGATATAGAACTCCTATCTAACTAGTTTATTACACTACAGCATTATGCAGTTATAGGATATGCCATAGAGATTACTAGGCTACCTCTTCCCCAAAGGTGTATTTCAAAGTGAATGACATCGGCAGGCTTGCCAAAGAAGGGCACAGGCAGTTGTAGTGACTGTAAATGGCCTCAAAAGCATTGCTCCCTATGCATACAAACACACACAAATCCACACTTGCCATGTCTGGGAATAAAACTCCTAACTAACTAGTTTATCACACTATATCACTACACAGTTCCAGGATGTGCCACTGAGATTACTGGACTACTTCTTCCCCAAAGGTGTATTTCTTCCCCAAAGGCTTGCCAAAGAAGGGCACTGGAAGTTGTACTGACTGTGAATGACCTCAAAAGCATTGCTCCCTACACAGACAAGCTAACACACACACTCACACTTGCCATGTCCGGGAAAAAAACTCCTACCCTACTAGTTTATCACACTACAGCATTATGCAGTGAGATGACACACAATGGAGATTACTGGGTTACTTCTTCCACAAAGGTGTATTTCAAAGTGAATGACCTCAGCAGGCATGCCAAAATAGGGCATTTGAAATTTTAGTGAGTGTGACTAGCCTAAAAAGCATTGATCCCTACACAGACACCCACACACCGTTTCCACGTCTGGGATTAGAACTCCTACCTTACTTATACATCATACTATAGCATTATGCAATTATAGAATGTGCCACAGAGATTAATGGGCTACTGCACCCCCAAAGGTGTACTTTAAGGAGAAGACATCAGCAGGCTTGTCATAGTAGGGCAATGGGGAGGACAGTGTGTGTGCATGAGCTATAACCCATTCATCTAGAGGCAGACACAACACATTCAGGCACACACAGGTTTACATTCCACAGGTACGTGTATACAACTGCTAGATGAAAGTAATCGAGGAGAACTATCATAGCTGGCAGGTGAAATGTATCAGTCAGCCAATTACACAGGCAGCAGCCTAGCCCAGCCCAGAACACTACTATAAACAATGCAAACACCTTTTCCTCTAGGTTTTTCCCACATACTCTGCAAAATCAGTGTATACAAACAGGGACATTTTAACAAACAAAAACAACAAAATGATAGGGGCTGCAGCAGCTATCATACATCAACATGTGGAAGAGGCTGAGGGTGGTAAGGATGTGAATGCTGTCGACCAACCCACAATGAGGAGATGGAGAATAGTGTACAGACCCAGGGTTCTCTACCAGAGGCTACATGAGCTGGAGATAGTGGAGTGCTATAGAGTGGACAGGGTCCTCCTACAGCAAATTGTTGAGCTGTGCCGGCCACACCTGACACACAGAACTAACAGAGTGGAACCCATCTCAGTGGATACCAAGGTATGTGTAGGCCTAAGAATGCCAGCCACAGGTACCTTCCAAAGGCCAACTTGGATATCATGGGGATCTCAGAGGCATCAGCATCCAGGGTACTCCACCAGTTCCTGGATGCCATGTCAGCGCATGCCGGTGAGCATGTATATTTCCCCAGCACCCATGAGGTGTTGGCCAGCAATATGCATCTCTTCCACCAAATAGCAGAATACCCAGAGGTAGTGGGTGCAATAGTCTGCACGAAGATATGCATCAAAGCACCACCTGGTGAACAGGGTAGGGTCTACATCAACTGCAAGGGCTTCTCCTCCATCAACTGCCAGGTCATTTGTGATGCCCAGGGCATAATAATGAATATGTGTGCTAGATGCCCTAGAAGCTATCATGATTCCCAAATCTGGCATCTGACCAGTTGCACCAGAGATTTGCCAATGGGGACATCCCTTGCAGTCACCTATTGGGGGATACAGGTTATGCACTGGAGCTGTGGCTGATGACACCCATCAGAAATGCACACACACCCGAACAAGAACTCCATAATGAGGCACATGCATAGACCAGAATTATAACAGAGCATGTGTTTGGGGTACTCAAGTCACAGTTCTTGTGCCTAGACACATCCAATGGAGCCGTGCAGTACTCACCAGCTACATGTACACAAATTGTCATCGTATGTGCCATGCTACACAATATGATCCCGCAGAAACAGCTGCAGAAAGAACAGCACGAGGCAAAGCAACACAGCCCCCAATCATTGCCAAGGCCTGCACAGGCACAGAGTGACTCAGAGGAGGAACAACCTGAGCCTGCCCCAGTAGGCAGAAGTATGTGTGACCAGTATGCCCTGGCCTTGGCAAAGAAGCAATGCATAGCACATACACTGACACAGGGGGGGTCCCAGGGAATGACACCTCTCTCTGACTTGCACATACAGTAAAAGGGATGCCAAACATGACACTACCTGTGCTCAACCATGTGTAGGGAGTGTACTATGTGCATTTGATGTAGGCAGCCCTTCAGCACTACCCTCAGTAGTGGCACACCAACACGGTAAATCACTCAACTTACCAATTGCCAAATGTAGTAGTATGTGTTTTTACCTGTATCTATGGTATGGATGCGAGCATGCAAGGGAATAGGGTGGCTGAATGGGATCCCAGAAGATAGTAGACACCTATAGTGGCAGCATGAGATCTGTAACAAATACAGGTGCCACCAGAGTAGCCAGTATTACACATGGTGACAAATCCCACTGCAGGAAATGTGCTGGGCCACATGTGTGTCCATATGACACACACATGCCAGTCAGGGAGGTTCACATACCCAACAACAGTCACAGCCATCAGGACAGGTGTAGACAAACATAAACAAAGTCTGTGCTAAGGCCACTGAATGATGCCTATGGTTAACCCCCCCCCCCCAGGCCTACACAGACAGACTACATCAGGTTAGGGAGTGGGATGTTAGTTCTGAAGGGTAGGAAGTCAGAAACTAATATGTAGGTCAATCAAACATAAGACTTTTAGTACACTGACATGCCTCTAGTCAGCATGATAGGTTACAAAACAGAATGAAATGGAGTATGTGACATACCAGTACAGTCATAGAAAATGTGTACAAGTGTGCCCCCCAATCCTGTGTAGCAATGTAGAAACAGTCAGGTGTGCCCCCCATATCCTCTGTAGACATGTAGTAACAGTCAGGTGTGCCCCCCCAATCCTATGTAGACATGTAGTAACAGTCAGTTGTGCCCCCCAATCCTATGTAGAAATGTAGTAACAGACAGGTGTGCCCCCCAATTTTGTGTAGCAATGTAGAAACAGTCAGGTGTGCCCCCACATGTCCTATGTAGACATGTAATAACAATCAGGTGTGCCCCCCAATCCTATGTAGAAATGTAGTAACATGTATGTGTAGGTATAATACCAGTTGAGCACAGATGCGCAGAGGTGGCCAAGGTAGCAGGATATATTGTAGCATTTGTACAATATGCAGGTTTGTGTGTGTTAGGTTAGTATGTGTTTCATATTGTGTGAGAGTTTCGATAGTATGACCTGGTGGCCATTGCCCACTACTGCTGATGACAGGACCAAGTCCTCACAACTGCAGTGCCAAAGATAATTCCCACCAGTATCACACATGCTAGCAGTAAGCCACTGTAAGTGTATGGTGTTATGTGTCACCATCTGAAAGATCGACATGGCATGGCTGCTGGGCTAGACATACAAGCAGTACAAAGGGGAAAGTACCCCAAACATGCAGTATATAATATGTAACTGTGACATGGACACACCCTTGGAATTGTACATACAGGTATGCATCACATTATCTTGGCTTGTAGCAGGGAATACCGGTGTCATCTGCCCGAACACTTGCAGATCACAAAGGTGATGGGACTGATGTACTGGGAACAGCTGATGTACCTCCACATGCCAGCATAACTGGAATGTCCCATGCATATCTGTGCATCAGATGCAGGTAGTGTCAATAGCACACATGCACCCAGCTCACCCAAACACCACCCACAGGTACCTCTCTGGTCATATCCTTGCTGTTGGGAATGGGTACAATATGACCCCCACCTGTATATGGAATTAGTGAAAGAATGCAGAATGCAGTGCAGGTGTCCCATGCAGGTGTGTTCCTAGCTGTAGGTAGCACCCTGCCAGCATCCACACCACCTGATCAGTACTGATAGAAAGTATTGGCATGAATACCTAGCATACCTCCCTTGTCACCCCAGGGGAATATACTGTATGGCAATCTGGGGCTGTAGGACTGACAGAATGCAATGGCCTGCCACAGCTGGCCCACATCACCACCAAATTACTTACTGACCTCTGCCAAAGGCCTGTGTCTCACATGTACTGCCAATGCATGTTATGTCATGGGCACCCAAATAACAACATAACACACTCCACATAAGCCATATGCAAGGACATGTGGACAAACCACAGTAACATGTCCACCATGTCCCACTGCATGAACTGTGGACCAACACCAAAACACAACTGTGATGAGGTGATAACCTTAGAGAAAGTATCAGAGAATGTATGCATAATGTATGGAAGAGGATAGAATAATGGGGGGAGGTGGGAGCATGGGCAGCATGGAATGCGCAAAGTCCAACACACAGCCATGTACACACACTATCCCTGGCTGCAAACACATAAATGGGTGGTTACAAACCTGCCCGTACACAACAATAGGGGTAATGTCTCAACTTATGGCTCCTACCTGTGTGTAACCTGCGTGAATCTGTGTAGCTGTGAGATATTGCTACAGCAAGATAAGGCCATACTGTCATGTTGATGGATGTACAAGTATGGGATCCTCTACCAGCACTGTACCAAGGTGCTGAACTGAATACACAGACCCAGCAGCAAGTGTCTGCAGCTCCCTCTCCAGAATGGCATAACTTTCCATGAATATGTAGGCATTTGCCCACAATACTGGACATGGCTGCATTCACCCTTGTTCCCCAGGACATCACTGTGAGCAAGAATGACCACCTGACAGTACTTGAAGACATAAAATATCACAGTGTATAACAGTACACATGTCTGAATATCTCTGCTAATACCATTACCATGAAGCGGAAGCAACACAGACACAATCACCTACAGTACACACTATCCGTTATATAGTTTGACCCCATATTGCCAAATGATCTATGGATACCCTGCAGAAACAATTTGCTACTTGTAGGTGTACAACACAAAGGTCTGCACTGGACTGCAAACTACCTGGAATGGATCCACACATTCTATACAGAAGGGCATACTGCGCATGCTCACACACTTAAACAAATGAAGCCCATGTCTGCATTAATTATGCTGTTGGGGCAGAGAGGTGTACAACACCATACATATCTGACAGCTGCAGATGTTAGTGCATACACTCCTCAGTATGCACCAGTCATGCTATGCACACACATTGGATAGGAATACAGACATATATCCAAGGACAGCACACTATAATATGCCAAAAGTAGGCATACACAGATGTGTGGAAGAAAGTGACTGTGACAAAGAGCCATCCATCATGAGACCTTTCCCACCCAGCACACAACCAAATGGCTACAACCACATGATGTGTAAATGTCATTCACTGTAGAAATTAGCCACTGGTATCTGTTAGCATTACAGACTATGTGGTGCAAGTGCTAGCTGTGCAACATGACTGTACAAGGTAGTAGCATCTAGCTGCTATATACATGTACCTGTGGAATATAACCCTGCATGTGACTGCATGTGGTGTGTCAACCTCTAGTTGACTGGGTCATGGCCCATGCGCACACACTGCCTTCCCCATAGCATTACTATGACAACCCTGTTGATGTCGTCCACTTTGAAATACACCTTTGGGAAAGATGTAGCCCAGTAATCTCCATGGCACGTCTTATAACTGAGTAATGCTATAGTGTGCTAAACTAGAGAGGTAAGAGTTCTAATCCCAGACATAGCAACTGCATGTTTGTGTATCTCTGTCTGTGCAGGGAGCAATTATTTTTTAGGCTAGTCACACTCACTACAATTCAAATGCCCCGCTTTCGCAAGGCAGCTGATGTAATTCACTGTGAAATACACCTTTGGGAAAAGTATAGCCCAGTAATCTCTGTGGCACATCATATAACTGAATAATGCTGTAGTGTGATAAACAAGTTAGTTAAAAGCTCTAAACCCATACATGGCAAGTGTGTGCATCTCTGTTTGTGTAGGGAACAATGCCTTTTAGGCTAGCTACACTCACTACAATTCAAATGACCTACTTTGGCAAGGTCACTGATGTCATTCAGTGTGAAATATACCCTTGGGAAGGGTGGAGCCCAGTAATCTCTGTGGTGTGTCCTATAACTGTGTAATGCTGTAGTGTGATAAACTAGTTAGATAGGAGTTCTAATCCCAGGCATGGCAGCTTCGTGTTTCTATCTTTGGGGGGGGGGCAATGCTTTTAGGATAGTCTCACACACTAAAATTCAAATGCCCCACTTTGGCAAGGCTGCTGATGCCATTCACTGTGAAATACACCTTTGGGAAATGTGTAGACCACTAATCTCTGTAGAGCGTTCTATAACAGCGTAATGTGCTATAGTACTTTGGTAGGCGTTCAAGTCCCACACATGGAAAGTGTGGATGTTTGTGTGTGTGTTTCTATGTCTGTGTAGGGAGCAATTTCTTTTTAGGCTAGTCACACTCACTACAATTCTAATGCCCTACTTTGACAAGGCTACTGATGTCATTCACTGTGAAATACACCTTTGACGAAAGGGCACTCCAGTAATCTCCATGGCATGTCCTATAATGTCATGATGCTATAATGTAATTTAGTACTTTTATAGAGGTTCTATTTCCACGTATGGCAAGTATAGATATTTGTGTCTGTATAGGGAGCAATGCTTTTTAGGTAAGTCACACTCACTACAATTCAAATGCCCTATTTGGCAAGGCTGCTGATGTCATTCACTGTGAAATACACCTTTGGGGAAGGTGTACTTCAGTAATCTCCATGGTGTGTCCTATAACAGCATAATGTTGTAGTGTGATATAGTACTTTGGTGGGCATTTTATTCCCACACATGGTGAGTGTGGATGTTTGTGTGTGTGTGTTTCTATGTCTGTGTAAGGAACAATGAGATTTAGGCTAGTCACTCACTACAATTAAAATGCCCTACTCTGGTTTGCCTGCTGATGTAATTCACTATGAAATAGACCTTTGGCACATCCTATAACTGCGTAATGCTGTACTGTAATAAACTAGTTATGTAGGAGTTCTAATCCCGGACATGGCAGGTGTGTTTATGTGTGTGAGTTTGTGTTTGTCATTTGTATCCGTGTGGAGGTGGCTGTGAGTTTGTAAAAACTAGACTCATTGTGGAGCGGGTTTTGCAAATTTCTTATATGGTGGCCCTATTATATGTCAGAATGTCCACCTTACAAGGATAACAGATGTGAAATAGCCAAGAAGCTGGGGTGGCAATCCATACCCCTACATGTGACATCAAGGCCTGGCAAACAATGTTAGCAACCCTTGTATTACACAGAGAACACTCTCAACCCATGTCTCATACACAAACAGACTTGCCTAGGCAACACCTGCTATGTTGGTAGTACCCTGCATATTGCCCACAGGTAGTATCCATGGTGTGATTGCAGTGGACGACAGAGGGCATGGCACCCTCTCCATCAGTAACATATGCACATACATGCAGACAGCGTGCCTTCACTATGTTCCCCACTGGATGCCTGCAACAGCCGTGGTGCCATCAAATTTGACCCACAAAGGGCATACCATGCTTTATACATATGCCTTGTATGGACAGAACCCGCTGACACCAGGAATACCTGTATCATGATATCAATGTAGGTGCAGGATCAACCTGCTGTCCATTACCTGTTCCCAGCACATGAGGCCAGGACAGGCACATCTGATTATAACAATCTGTGTACACAACTTGGAACAGACACCCCAAATACAGTTTCACATGTCACTGTACATGCATGTGGGATGTGTGTACGTTCCAGACAGCATCCATGTCATGGACTAAAGAACACATACATGGCAAGCATCGAACAGCAATGGCCACAGACAATTGTTACCCAGGTGACTGGATGGTGAATACAATACCCACTTGTGTGGGCCAATCCAGCCACTACACCCCTGAGCCACACTGTAGACCATTGTCATGTGGCCTGATGCCAAGGTATACCCTTCACCTAGCCTTGCATAGCCTTCTGACACAGTCAACCACTATGAACCCATGAAGCAATCCATGCATGCATGTCAATACTGGCACCCTGTGTCTGTGTGTGTGGTGTATGATGCTTTTGACCACATTCTCACTCACTACAACCCCCAACTGGCATACTGCAGCATGCTGACTGATGTCAGATACCTCCACATACCCTTTGCCTATATAACCTCTGGATAACCCCTGTGGTGCATATGATACCTGCACAGTACTGTAATTGTGGCAAACTAACTAGTGAGGAAGTGTATTCCTGACCCTGTCAAGTGTGTCAGTGTGTGCGAATCCCTCAGAGAGTTTGGCTGTGTTGAAGCTGACACCTGTCCATGCGGACAGGCAATGTACTACACCTACCATATCACTACCATATCACTGTTGCAGATGTCACTCACCATCACATATACATTTGGAGAGCTTCTAGATATGTAAGCAATGTGGCACATCTAATAACTGCATAGACGTGATAGCAATACATAGTCAGCCAGGGATTTGATAAACTGTAGTGGTAGATGTGTGACACAAACTTGCTTAGGTTTTACTCTCCCACCCCCTCCCTGACTTATCTTTGCCTCTGTCTGCCTCTTTCACTCCCTCTCTGGTGGATGTGGAGAACTACACCTGCTTTGCTTAGGCAGCAGCATGTGTTTTGTAAGTGATGCTCATGATCAGCTGATGGCCTCTGCACAAATTGCAGCACTCCTCTAGCTGATTGCATGTGGAATAGCTCTGGTAACATTTGCATAGCCAATTGAATGGAAACACACTCCAATATCTAGGAGCATCATATAGGTGTTGGGCCTTTACATTCACTGTGAGCAGGACCTAGATCTGGTGTTTGGCAAACAGTATCACAGATGGTATTGGGATTCACCTCTAACAACATACATTGTGGAAACAGCCCAACACAAAGGAGGAGGATGCACCTGACATGACTATAGAATGTAGGTGTTGCTATTCTGCATTTGGAGTAATGTTGGTTTAACAGGGTGTGTGTGAATATGCCCGGTCTACATGTTTTAATACCTGTCATCACAGTGCTATGTTTCTGAGGAAACCTCCATCTGTAGGGTCATCTGCATACTGGGCAGTGTGTGGTGTATTTTGTTTCTTGTGTTACTCACAGAGCACCTATCTGTGAACTGCAGAAGCATAGTGTAAGAACTGCAGTCAGTGCATGGTGACAGCCATAAGAGTTACTGACTTCATATCCCTCATAGGACATATGACACAGCAAACCCTATTACAAGAGTAAATGTATGAGGTTATCATAGCAACATGTCAATATTGGCCTTGTGTGTGTGTCTCCAGCCACAACTCTGTCAACTGTTGTACATATTTCATGCAGTAAGAGGTGCATATGTTCTGTACATCATAATTTATTGACATCATATCTGATAACAAGCCAGTGAGACATCAGACTGCTACACATGTTATGTATAGTAGGGGTTATATTTGAGGACATAACCTAGGCATTCTGTGGTCGTGTGTACAATACTGAGGTCTGTGTACTTATGGTGATTGTCGATAGTGTGTGTATTGTGAATATGTACCTTGGCCTGTGTACAGACTGTGGTAGATGTCATTGTTCTTGGTCCTGTTCTATCTGATGTAACATGCTGCTCAACTGTATGTTACCCTTTCAGCTTACATGTTTGTAGGGCTAAACACACATATGTCCCATACCACAGACAGGCGTTGCGCCACACTTTAGTGTCCCAGTATATGTAAGGTTAGTGTATGAGTGGCACATATGAGGATGGTGTTGATCAGATAGTCCGTATACTGCTATTATGCTAGCTTACCATATATGACTGTGGCTGTGTTTACATTGGTTGTGGTTATGCAGGTTCACACAGATGTCTTTTACTCTGTGCTCTGACATGCCTGTAAAGCCTGTTATATATGCAGGTACAAGTGTATTCCCTCATAAGAAATGTAGGCCAATGTTGTGGCAGTCTGCCTGTAGCCTGCACAGTGCTTTGTTACATGTCTAGCAGCTTAGTGTACTTAACCAGTGTGATGTTATGTCTAGATACTTGCCAGATGTACTGCTGCCGGGCCACCATAACAGTCATGTATGTAAGACAAAGCAGTGGGATGCTGTACAGATGTATGTCACTAACTAGTGGGTAGTATGTGGCCATGGCACCTCTGTACCATCAGTTATTATGTGTCAGGACAGACAGGGGGGTGTGAATGCATAACGTATGGAGGCAAATGTATACCAGTATTTATGTGATATACCCATCTACATAGCTGTTAAAATACACATTGTCAGGCTTGGTCCACATGTCTTGCACTAAGGGGTTCTGTGTATACCTCTGGACTGACCAGAGTGTGTTAGACTGTCCACATTTATTGGCCATATCTCTGCAGTAGTCCACAGAATCATTACTGTGCTAGCAGTGGTACTGTACTATGATGTCCTTAGGATGTCTGTCAGTAGTCAATGGTGGACATGTTAAAAGCAGATGTGGCCTCTCACACAAAACATGTCTCTGAAGACAAACCCTATCACAGTAGCCATAATCTACATATATACCTGCAATGCATACCTGACATCCCCTTGCACTAAAAGGTTGGGACTACTGGGGCTGAGGTAGGACTCCACTCCATGTTTAGGACATAGGGTGAACATATATGTATATATAATTATCCATATATCTATATAGATATACATATAAACACTCAAATATATACATTCACACAGCAATATGTCTACTCATATACAGATAGAGATACATATGCACATATACTTATATATATATATATATATATATATATATATATATATATATATATATATATATATATATATATATATATATATATTGACAGTAATAGGTATATCAGAATAGATATATATGCACATATAGTTATAGATATCTACATATATATCTACATAAATAAGCATATCTGTACACATAGGATGTGCATATATATATATATAGCTATATATACCTCTCTCTCTCTCTCTCTTTATACATATCTATATATATATATATATATATATATATATATATATATATATATATATATATATATATATATATATATATATATATATATATGCACACACACACACACACACACACACACACACACACACACACACATATATCTATCTATATATATATATATATATATATATATATATATATATATATATATATATATATTCACAGTTGAAAAAAATGCTTCATCAGACAAGGAATGATGAAACTAAACACCTTATATACATACACAATAAAAACAATTAAAATTCCCTCCAAAACTCTTAAAGAGACAGGAACAAAAATCAGCCGTTGCCTAGCTTCTTCATTTTCAATACTGGCTTGACAGATACAGATTCATTCAAGCCATATTGTTTATGTGCTGCAAGTCTAAAAATCCACTATAGTTCAATACTTTCAGTATTAGACACAATGGGGCCTAATCTATTAAATGTATGCATGACATGAAGGACTTGAAAAAGGAACCTATGGTCAGATCCATAATCTAATGTGTGTGCAATGCACTATAAGTAACAAATTTCCTAGGGCAATCGTTATGGTCCCTTATTCTTATTCTCAAAGACTGATTAGTTTTCCCCACATAAAAATGGAAATGTGTAACACAATGAGCCACATAAATTAAATCAGTAGTGTTACAATCTGCCCAACATCTCAGTTCCCATAATTTACCAGTGGTTGGATGTTTAAAAAACCTAGATTCATCAATGAACTCACAGAAATTACAGGAACCACACTTGTGTGTTCCTATAGCCACTAAAGGTGCTTTGTAAAACTTAGGATACCACAACAGTTGCTTTAAACTTTTTTTATTTTTAAAGAAAAATTTAGGCCCATGTCTCACTATATCACTAGTTTTAGAATTAACCAACAAAATTTGCCAATTGTCAAAAATCACCTTTTTTATATTGTCAACATCGCTCGAAAAAGATAACACAATGGGTAATCTGTCCCTAGCCATGTATTTAGTATTAAAATCATCTGATACAACTTGTGCAGGCGACCTATCTGAAAAAATGGCCTAGCTCACCCACTACGCTCAGCATATACTTTATTAAAAGCTTTAGAAAGTTCATATGAGGAATATCCTCACTGTATAAAAGCATCATGTAAAAATTCCATTTCATTTTTAAAATCACATTCCTTAAATGATAGCCGTGACACCCTCATCCCTTGACCTACCATAATGTTAGAAAATACATGACCAGGATGCATGCTAGTATGATGTAGGAAAGAGGGAATGTAGCATGGCTTTCTATACACTTTGGTTGAAAGATTACTTTCATTCAACATAATAGAAACATCTAAAAACTCTATCATGCTTGCAGATCTATTGGATGTAAATTTCAAAAAACAACTGCTATTATTTAATTTTTCAAGAAAACCATTAAACTCCTGTGCATTGCCTCTTCAACCAATGAAGAGGTCATCTACAAAGTGTCGATAAAACACCTCTTCAGATGTACTGAAAATATTATTCTGCTCCCACTCCATCATAACAATATTGGCATAAGAGTTGGCGCAGCTGGTGCCCATATCAACGCTAGCTGTTTGCCAATAAGATTTGTCTACAAATAAAAATACATTATACTCCAGAACTAATTCTAAAAGCATACATAAAAAAATCAATCCTATAATCTGAAAACTGTCTGATTTTACATAAGGCATTCTTTACCATATAAATTCCATCCTCATTGGGTATACATGTAAATAGTGAAGTTACATTTAGCGTAGCCAATAATTCAAAATCACATTCTCCCTGTGTTCTTATGTATTTATACAGATCAGTTAAAAATGTTTTGTGTCATGCAATACTATTGGATATTGATTCAGAACTGTCTTTAGTTGCGTGTCCAAATAAATGGACAATGGTTCTGTCAACCATCCACTTCCAGCCACAACTGGCCTAAATTGAGGAAAAATAGCATGCTTATGGATCTTAGGAAGACCGTGCAGTTGTGGTATTAACGGTTCGTCCACAGTTAGATATTCAAAAAACTGTTTCTCAAATAAGCCCATATAAAAGCATTCACTCATTGCAGTATCTACTATCCAGTGAGATGGAATTCTGTTGAACAGGACTATCAGCGTACAGCTCAGAAATGATAAGAGCTGCCAGCAACTTTTCTGAACCAAACTTTGAAAAAGATGTGGAACTTGAGAGATGCGGATTGATTTGAAATATCTCCAGGTACTTTCTTACACAATATGATAAGTCACTTAAATCGAGGTTTAGGCTTTATTCCTTCTACAAAGTTTGACATTAGTCAAACACTTATTGAACTGAGACTCTGCACGTAATTTATGTTTAAAATTGATGTTTGATGACAATAATACTGCAATGAACAATGTCAACTTCAGGCAACCTAGTGTGTTTGTACCGCCTTTGCCCAACCATATAGATGTTTTTATTAGAGCATGTGAGAGCGATTTTCATAATCTTTTAAGTGAGAGTGAAATATTGAGATATCCTAATTTATCTAAGAATGAGTTGAGAGCTCTGACTGAATTGTGTGAAAATGCTGACATTGTGATATGCCCCTCAGGTAAAGGGGGACCGATTGTGATACTTGATATATTATTATGCTACTGTTATTGCTATGCCTTCTGATAGAGCTACGTATAAGGAAGTTTAGCTATGTGATATTGATAAAATAGGAAGTTTAGCTATGTGATAGTGATAAAATAAAACAATGTGTAGATGCTGCGATAAGTGAGTGCTTTTATATGGGCTTATTTGAGAAACAGTTTTTGGAATATCTAACTGTGGCCGAACTGTTAATACCACAACTGCACGGTCTTCCTAAGATCCATAAGCATGCTACTTTTCCTCTGTTTAGGCTGATTGTGGCTGAAAGTGGATGATTGACTGAACCATTGTCCATTTATTTGGACACACAACTAAAGATAGTTCTGAATCAATATCCAGTAGTATTGCATGATACATAACATTTTTAACTGACCTGTATAAATACATAAGAACACAGGGAGAATGTGATTTTGAATTATTGGCTACGCTAAATGTAACTTCACTATTTACATGTATACTCAATGAGGATGGAATTTGTATGGTAAAGAATGCATTATGTAAAAGCAGACTGTTTTCAGATTATAGGATTGATTTTTTTTATGTATGCTTTTAGAATTAGTTCTGGTGTATAATGTATTTTTATTTGTAGACAAATATTATTGGCAAACAGCTGGTGTTGCTATGGGCACCAGTTGTGCCAACTCTTATGCCAATATTGTTATTATGGAGTGGGAGCAGAATAATCTTTTGAGCACATCTGAAGTGGCGTTTTATCACCACTTTGTAGATGACCTCTTCATTGGATGGAGAGGCAATGCACATGAGTTTATTGGTTTTCTTGAAAAATTAAATAATAGCAGTCATTTTTTGAAATTTACATCCAATAGATCTGCAAGCATGATAGAGTTTTTAGATGTTTCTATTATGTTGAATGAAAGTAATCTTTCAACCAAAGTGTATAGAAAGCCATGCTACACTCCCTCTTTCCTACATCGTACCAGCATGCATCCTGGTCATGTATTTTCTAACATTATGGTAGGTCAAGGGATGAGGGTGTCACGGCTATCATGTAAGGAATGTGATTTTAAAAAGTGAAATGGAATACTTACATGATGCTTTTATACAGAGAGGATATTCCTCATATGAAATTTCTAAAGCTTTTAATACAGTACAGCCTGAGAGTAGTGGGCGAGCTAAGCCATTTTTTTCAGATAAGTCAACTGCACAAGCTGCATCAGGTGATTTTAATACTAAATACATGTTTGGGGATAGATTAGCCACTGTGTTATCTTTTTCGAGCGATGTTGACAATATAAAAAAGGTGATTTTTGACAATTAACACATTTTGTTGATTGATTCAAACTAGTGATATAGTGGGACTTGAACCTAGGTTTGTCTTTAAAAATAAAAAAAGTTTGAAGCAAATATTTTGCTATCCTAAGTTTTACAAAGCACCTTTAGTGGCAACAGGAACACACAAGTGTGGTTCCTGTAATTTCTGAGTTCATTGATGAATCTAGGTTTTTTAAACATCCAGCCACTGGTAAATTATGGGAACTGAGATGTTGGGCAGATTGTAACATTACTAATTTAATTTATGTGGCTCATTGTGTTACATGTTTCCATTTTTATGTGGGGAAAACTAATCGGTCTTTGAGAATAAGAATAAGGGGCCATGACTATTGCACTAGGAAATCTTTTACTTATAGTGCATTGGCCAAACACACATTAGAATATGGATCTGACCATAGGTTCCTTTTTCAAGTTCTTCACGTCATTCATAAATTTAATAAATTAAGTCTCATTGTGTCTAATACTGAAAGTATTGAACTACAGTGG
Organism: Protopterus annectens; assembly: GCF_019279795.1. NCBI lineage: Eukaryota > Metazoa > Chordata > Ceratodontiformes > Protopteridae > Protopterus > Protopterus annectens. The sequence goes on along the minus strand of NC_056743.1, from coordinate 1,727,097,071 downwards.
ATTTTTAGACTTGCAGCACATAAACAATATGGCTTGACTTAATTTGTATCTGTCAAGCCCGTATTGAAAATGAAGAAGCTAGGCAAGGGCTGATTTTTGTTCATGTCCCTTTAAGAGTTTTGGAGGGAATTTTAATTGATTTTATTGTGTATATATATAAGGTGTTTAGTTTCATCATTTCTTGTCTGATGAAGCGGTTTTGTTCAACCATGAAAGCGCTTACCATTGTACAATAAAGGAGATTTATACTTGGATTTACGTGTTTGGATGTTATGACTTCTTACAGTGTTACTCTGCTTTTGGGTTCTTGAATATATATATATATATATATATATATATATATATATATATATATATATATATATATATATATATAGCTCTAAGGACTCCAACCTGGTGCGAATGCACTGACCAGAGCATTACATCTTAATTAAAGATTCCTCCATTAGAAAGACATTTCAGGGTAAAAATTATATCCTGTAGCCTAAAGTAGCCAGGAAAGTGTTCCGCTGGCAGGAACTAGTCAGTACCTCTACCCTATCTAGTAGCATATGCTGCACAGTCAAATTAATGGAACTACTATTCCTAGCAAAGTAGCTGCTTGAAAATTAGTCTAATAGTACTCACTACCAGCTGCCTTTAAGACCCTGCGAACTCCTGGCGGTGTATTCCCCGCTCCGCTTCACCCTCGCTTCGCTCGGGCTCACTCCGCTCCTCACCCTGCCCCCATATCCCACCTGCCCCCACTACCTCTACATTTATTAGGTCAAACAGCCCCTCCCACTTACCCTCCACCTATTACAACCGCCCCTCAATTTGCTATTACTCCTCCCATACTCTCAGCCTTACTCTTTCACTAAGTAAAGTCTTTCAGCCCGCCCACCTCACTATCCTCTCCCTCAGTACATCATGGGCAAAATTACATTTACCATAACCCCTCTCATAGCAATATACCTACTTATTCCTTACTACTTAACTAGATATGAAAACCAAACTCTGTTGGAAATTCCCTTCCCTAAGGGTTGCACTACCACCCATCCAAACCTATCCTCTCAAGCTATCTCAACTTCTCTATACCCTGAAAAAAAGCTAAGCTCCAAAACGGTGCATCTTACCCTCTACCACCCTAAGATATCGATCAATAAATCCTATCCCAAACTGCTATGCAAACTTCAAAGATTCTTAGACCACCTGAAAAAATGTATCACCACATACGGCGATATCCACCCCAACCCAGGTCCTACCAAGATCCTAGACTCCAACACCTCCAAACTCACCCGTACCTCTACTGACTCCCTACTCATATTCCATCTCAACTTAAGAAGCTTAAATAATAAAGTTCACAACCTACACGCTATCTTAGCTACCCACTCCCCTGACATTATGTGCTTATCGGAAACATGGCTAAAACCCTCCACCAAGGATGAAGAGATACTCCCACCTGGATATAATATCCTCAGGATAGACAGGAGAAATAAAAGGGGTGGGGGAATAGCTGTTATGTATAGGAATACACTGAATGTCATCATGAATTCAATACAACCTCCCAATGTCTCTAATATTGAACTTATTGCTCTAAAAGTATGCCTAAACACCCAAAAATCCATTAATCTTATAGTAATTTATATCCCACCAGGGAAGAACACAGAAAACTTAGAACAAACTCTCAGCTGGCTAACCTCCAACTACCCTCAAGAAACCATCGTACTCGGGGACTTCAATATTGACTTGTCTCACTGCACTGCAAATATTAACCCCCTTCCTATAAACTTACATGGTTTCTCCCAAAAATCTTATCTCCAACCAGAATCGGAAATGCTCAACAAAAAGAAAGTACCATCGACTGGATTCTAACCAATAAGGATCCACTCAATTATAGCTCGGGAACCCTTCCCAATGACCTCAGCGACCACCTTATCACCTATATTATTAAACATAAAAGCTCATCAACAAACCCCCCCTCATATAGATTAGTTAGAAATAAGAAGAAATTTAATGTACTACAATTCCTTGCAGAACTCAAGTCCTGTAACTGGCCCATCCTCAAAACCCTACCCCTACAGGAGAGTGTTACTTACTTTAATGACACTTTCCTTAATATACTTGACTGTCATGCCCCTATTCGGCAAATTAGATCCAAAGAACGTATAGCACCTTGGCTAACCAGAGAAACTAAATCTAAAATCAAACTCCGTGACCAGGCCTGGAACAAATGGAGAGCCACTAAAACTCCCCTAGATCGCATTAAATTCCAACAGCTCAGAAACTCTACTAAAACAGCCATTATTCAAGACAAAAAACAGTATTACTGCCACCTCCAGGACAAACACCAGAATAACCCAAAGAAGTTCTGGGCGGGATTCAATAACCTCCTACATCCTGGTAAATCTACCACCCCCACCCCTGAGAAACTTATTGGGAAAGATCCAGTAGAAATTGCCAACGCCTTCAACTCCTTTTTTACTGAGACCATACAGTCTCTAGCCACCCAGCTAACTACTACTTCCTCATCACCCAATCACGCTAATGACTCAGCTCCACTTTCCTTTAAATTAGAACCAGTACCTACCCACTATATCCGTTCCCTTTTAAAAAAACTAAAACCAACCACCCTAGAGGCGGATCACCTCCCAGCGGAATACTTACAGATAGCGTCAGACGCTATCGCCTATCCCATATCAATCTTGATTAACAGAACTATAAATGAAGCTACCATCCCATCTATTTGGAAAATCTCATACATCATCCCTCTCCACAAAGGAGGCACCTCCATGGAAACATCCAACTACAGACCGATAGCAATCCTGTCTCCATTAGCTAAAATCATGGAGCGGTGTGTTCACAAGCAACTCCTAAACTACCTAACCCTTAACAGTCTGTTGTCTAATTCCCAACATGGCTTTCGCCCCTATCATAGTACTACCACTGCCCTCCTCTCCTTTATTGACTCTATCAACAACAACCGTAACAATAAACTCATATCCTCTGCTCTCTTTCTTGACCTATCAAAAGCCTTCGACATGGTCAACCACCAGCTTCTGCTCCAAACCCTGGAAGGCTTACATCTCGACAACCCAGCCCTAAGTTGGTTCAATGCTTACCTCACTGGTAGGCAACAAGCTGTCCAATGGCAAAACAAGCTATCTGGCCTGCTCCCCAACACCATTGGCGTCCCTCAGGGCTCCATACTTGGTCCCCTTCTTTTCTCAGTCTTCATTAACAATCTTCACTCAGTCATACCTAAAGCCACCTGCATCCAATATGCGGATGACTCTACCCTGATCTGTTCTGATGTCTCTCTCCCACAACTCCAAGTAAAAACCCAGCACTGTTTTGCTAAAGTCGAAAAATGGTTCTCTGAATTGAAACTCCTACTTAATCCAGCAAAAACCAAGTTGCTGCTATTCTTCCCCTCAGCAACCACTCCCCTAGGAAATGCACTTCCAACTCCTAACAATATGCCATTCCATGTAAAATCCACCAACGGGACCATCATAGAGCCTGTTTCCAACACCAAACTATTAGGAGTAACTATCGACCACAAGCTTAAATTTGACATACACATTAGCAATTCCATTAAGACAGTAAACAAAAAACTCGGTTCAATGTATCGTATTAAGAACTTTCTGACCCTCATGCCAAACTAACCATTGCCCGCACTCATCTCCTCTCTACCCTCCTGTATGCCTCCCCTATACTATCTTTCCTCAATAAGCACAAACTTAACATGCTCTCCGTTGCCTACAATCACATAGCCAGATTTATAACAGGAACACCTTACCGCACTCACCACTGCCTTAACCTAAAGAAACTTGGCTGGTTGGAACTGCCTAATCTTCTCAAATTCACCCAACTTACTGAAGCATTCAAAATAATTAACCAACCTGATAGAACCCCTGCTCTGAGCAAAATACTAACCCCCTACTCTAACCTAAACTGCCTCCGATCAGCAAATAGTGTTCAAATAGAAACCATTAAATCCAATAACTTGGGTGGTGATGCCCTCTATGCCAACTACATAGGGAAACCCTGGAATTCCCTTCCAAACAACCTAAGACTTATAACCTCGCTTAATCAATTCAAAAATAATCTCAAAGAATTCCTAAAATCACACTGGTTATGTGTCCTTGTCCTAAACCAGGCTAAACCCGCCAAAACAACTACCACCCTAGTCTCCTCACCTTCTTGGAGACCATGTTCCTCAACCTCAAGGCTTCTCTATGCAACCATGTCTTAAACTAATCTTCTTCTCATATGAATGTTAACTTAGTTACATGTATTGACTGCTGCCTTTCTTTATACTTATGTTAATACTATTTTTCTCTGTATGTAAATGTACTGTTGTCCTCTCATTACATTGGAGCTTTTCTCCCCGGGCCTCTACTGAAAAAGGACATGTATCCAGCTAGACCAGCCCGGTGAACAAATGTAAAATAAAATAAAATAAAATATATAGATATAGATATAGATATATATATATAGTTTTATATATATATATATATATATATATATATATGTTCATAGGTTCATAGGTAGGTACTAGGCTATTGGCCCTAGGGCCTATATAAGCCTAGCCAAACCGTACCCTGGCTTTTGCCACCCAAGAAAATTATTTTCCTGTGTCCCTGTCAAGTAGAGCCACAGAAGTGATCCCTGGGGTGAATTTTCTATCTGCCATCCAATCATCAAGATTTTTCTTGAAGAGTGCTAATGAGGAGCTTTGTTTGATATAGCTAGGTAGTTTGTTCCAGTGTATGGAAAGTCTCTGGGACAGGAATCTATCCTTCCAGCATGTTCTGTTTATTGTGGTGACAAGGTTTAGGTTCCTAGAGCATGTAGCTCGGAAGGATTGGGATTTCTTTACATGGAGCATATCCAACAACTCTGGGTTTGACATAGCTTTGTATGTTGGGCAGAGATCGCCTCTGAGTAGGCGATATGTGACAGAGTAAAGCTGGAGTTTTTTGAGATGGTCTGTGTAAGGTATCATCAAAAGGCATCATCAAAAAAAATGTTTATAACTTTTTTAAAATGTATTACTCTTTGTGTTTTTTTCCTTGTCAAATTGTGTTTATTTTTCTGTATTTGATCTTAGTTCATTTCCCTCCAAATATCTTGGAACACACACAATATGTTTTTCTTTTTCTCTCCCAAATATTCAGATTATTGTTAGTATCTGTACTTGATTATAGCTTAATTTTTTTATTAATATTGTATAATAAGTTTTCTGTCTATGCTTGGAGCTTTTCTCCCCAGGCCTCTACTGAAAATGGACATGTATCCAGGTAGACTAGCCTGGTCAACAAATGTAAATAAATAAATAAATAAATAAATAAATATCTGTTTGAGGCTAGTAATCCTCTTTCTGGGGTATTTCTGTGGCCTTTCCAGTTGTTGTAGATGTCTTGTGAGGTATATACCAAAAGGGGCGTTGTATTCTATAATGGGTCTAATGAGTAATGAGTAGAGGGGAACAATGACCTCTTTTTTCCTGGATGAGAAACCTTTTGTGATGAGGTGTGCCACATGGAAGGATTTCCTGACTACTGTGGCGATGTGATTATCAAAGGAGAGACTACTGTCTACCTGTGTCCCAAGGTCTCTTATGAGACTTTCAGTGTTAAGTAGACTACAGACTATGTGGTAGTTCATGGGTACAGAGTTTTTAGCAAAAGGGGTGACAATGCACTTTTTGACATTGAGCTTGAGGCCATGACTTTGACACCAGGCATCTGTCTCTGTGAGGCCCTTTTGTAGGATGTCCACATCGTTAGGAGTTTTGATTATGGCTCCTACTTTGCAGTCATTTGTGAACATCTGTGAATTTTATTATCCAAAGACCTTCTGTCTTAGCCTGTACTTCAGAGAAGTAGATACCAAACAGGAGAGTACCTAGGACTGATCCCTGTGGTACTCAAGTTGTCACTGGTCTGAAGTTGTATTCGGAGTCTGCTACTTTCACAGTGTGGGTTCTGTCAGTGAGCCAGTTGGCAACCCATCTTGTGACATAGGGGTATATACCTAGTTTAGTGAGGTTATCTATAATTCCAGAGTGGGGGAAGGTGTTGAAAGCCTTGGTGAGATCTAGATAGGCTGTGTGAATCACCTTACCCTCATCTATGGCTTTGGTGACTGCTTCAAAGAAGTCCATCAGGTTTAGGAGGCATGATCTGCATTTTATAAACCAGAACTGGGCAGGGTCTAGAGTTTGGAGATTACCAATGTCATTGTTTATAAGTTCCATGATGATACGCTCCATAGCCTTGCAGACCAGGCTTGTCAGGCTAATGTGGCGGTAGTTCCCGGGGTCCATGGTGGCCCCCTTTGTGGAGTGGGATAACCATTGCTGTGCACCATTCAATGGTCACAAAGCCTGATATGAGGCTATGACTGAACATGGTAGTTAGGTGGGGTGCCAGTTCATTCTGTAGTTCATGTAAAAAGCAGCCTGGGATGTTGTCAGGTCCCATGGATGCTGTGTTCTTGGCTTTGGAGAGTGTTTTTTACCTGTGAAGCCATGATTACAGGAACTTTGCATTCTTCTGGTATAGAGATGGGCCCTTTAGGGGATGAGCGAGTGGTAAATTTGGCACTGAACCTATCTGCCAGGATGTTGGCAATATCAGTTGGTTCTGTATATTTAGTGCCATTGTGCTGTAACTCAGAGCAGATCTGAGTGTTGCCATTGAGATTCTTGACATAGCTATAGAATGCTTTGTGGTTGTCTTTAGAATCAGTGGCGGTTTTGTTTTCATAACTAGCATTGGAGGATTTTATGAGGGATCACAGCTTCTTACTTAGGCTGACCACTGAGTTCCTCCAATCATGGGATTTTACTCTTTTTTGCAACAGTTTCTTTCTTCTGTTGTAGAGTTTGTTATAGCAGGGACCAACAGATTGGCTTCCTTTTTTGGAGGATAGAATCTTGGTTCTGTTAGGGATTGCATGATCCATGCACTCGTGTAAGTGCTTATAAAGTGCAATTGTATAGGATTCAGCAGTCATACCTCTATTGTCCATCAGCATGGGTTTCGTAAAGTTTTCCACTTCTGTCTTAAGTAATGGGAAGTTGGCTTTGGAGAATTTTTTTACGGTGGTTTCACTAATGGGTGATGGGGGTGGGATGTGGATGTCTAAGGTGATTTGCTTGTGGTTGGATCTGACCAACAAGGAATTGACCTTTGGTGTGGAACACTGGTTGACCATGTTGGTAATGACCAGGTCTAGGATATTGCTTCCCCTGGTGGGGTGTGAATAAGTTGATCCAAGGCATTGGAATTTATGAATTTCAGAAAACGTTAAAGAGATGTACACATGGCCATATATATGTTGCACTATACAGATGTGTATACAGACATATGTATGAATTTACATGTGTATGTACATGTAGACATATATCAACCTATTATATGTATATATCCATATTCCTGTCATGTGTAAATTTCACGGTTGTGTTTATCCTCCCAGATGTATTTCACCACATGTATCTGCTATGTGTACATTATGGTAAAACTACATAGGTGATGCAACAGTCATATTAATAACAAGTACTACACAATTGTGGAAGTAAAGGCAATTGTTCAATATTAATCAGTATGTGTATTGACAGATATATTGGAAAACAACAGCTCTCTTCACAGTGGTCATGGCATAATGAGTAAGTGCTCTGACTATAGTGTACAGCGTCCTGGGTTCAAGAATTGCAAGTGCTGTTCATTTTGTTGCTGGGCAGAACAAGGGCTGTTGGATACAGAGTAGCAGTTGTAAGCAGGTTTGCATGGGTTTGCACAGAGGTAAGCACTGCTAACTTCCGGTTACAGTTTCTTATACTGATTTAGCTTCTCAGTTGCTTAACCTGTGTAGGCATTGCTTACCCCCACCAAACAGACTTGCACCCGCTTACTGCTGGTTAAAACTGCTTACTTCCGCTTACACCCATGCTAATTTCTTTAAAAAAAAGAAAAATGGGTTGAATGGAAAGTGGTGAAATAAGGGCAGAAAGAGGGAAAGACAGTAGGGTAAATAACTAGGGATGTGCAGGAGGGTGTAGGGAAGGTCCATAGCTGCCCATTTCTTCTACAGCAACAGCTGTGCATATGCACTTTATTTTAAGGTAGATTTGGACACTCAAACCCCTGAGAGAGGGATGAGGACAACAATAATATGTTGTGATGCCAATTAAACCAGATTACATGTGTCCAGTGGACATGTGTGCGAACTGGACAGCTATGTATGGAACGATATTTTTGGGGGGAACAGATTGCACTTTTTTTTAAGGAGAGAGTAGGATGTGGTGGCGGGATAGTAAGTATATTTGGGGAGGCAGGTTGGGTAGGTTAACAGACAAGACAAACAAGACACATACAGGTGCGGTATATGACACATGTGGGGGATAAATACTTTGATGGGGCGGGGTATTGGGAATTTGGAAACCCATGAGCTCCCTAGTGGAAACAGTGGGACTGAGGTCCCCACTCATGGGCAGTCACCACTGCACCTTCACAGCTTTGAAAATGGCTTTGCTGGGGGCTGAGTAGGACAGCCAGGCCAGTCCTCTAGTTGTGACAAGCGGCCCTCAAGCTGGCATAGCAGATCTCCAAACTGCTGATTGAGCTCGCTACGTACTATGACACACACCTGGCGATGGGTGACAGGTTTCTGTCCATGCCCGCTCCTGGGGGAGGGGTGAGCTTAATCCTCTGAGGCAGTTCCACCCAAAGGTTGTGCAGGACTAATGGACAAGGAGGTCCCAGGTTTGGCCCCAGATGTGCTGTTGCCGGTGACATGGCCAGCTGAGGTGGGACAGGTGGGTCCACTGGGACCGGCCTTCCCAAATGTGCTATGGTGTTTATGGTTTATCATCATATGTGGGTTAGTAATAGTCAACACATTCCAGGATTAGTATAACAGCATGCATAGATATTCCCATTAACCTAGACACCGGATATGGAACAGCTGCACAGAAACGGAACACATGCATATATGGAACCATAATGGTAATAACAACATTACGCAGGTACATTGATGGCACCGTGCCACCAATGTTGGAGTATTTCAACATAGCACATGCATAGAAACAGATTTAAATAATTATCAAACAATAGGGCATGTGTCCCAACATTACAATGGAGTCATCACGTACCACTTGAGGTGGGTATTTAGTGTAATGTTGCAGATATGGTGGGGGGAGAGAAAGATGTCAATTAGCAACTAGTATATTCCTGTAGTTTGCATTACTTTCCTAGTCAGTGCTGTTATCTGTACCTTACAAGTATTACTACACTACCCTATTGCCTTAGTTTGGACAGTGATATGGTTGTCAACAACTATATACATGTACTAGTTTTACCTGCAGTATACACCTCTTACCTGGTATACCTGTGGAGGAATTGTTTTTTAACACTGACTAACTGTTTCTACACATACTCACAGATTCCAGGTTGATGTCATGCACATACCTGTCCATTTCTTTTTGCACAAACTCTGGCCATGTATTTACCCACATGCAGGTGAACTGGACATATGTAGACTATTGCCCTCTTCAACCTTTAGTTACTTACAACACTCTTATACAGGATTTCCTAGACAGTTATATTATGTAGCTCAGTGTGGGTGACAATGATCAGTGATACCTTATTATTCAGTGCAACTCAACATTCACAATTCATTACAATACCAGAGTAAACAGTACCATTACAGGGTATCAAGCTTTTATTTCTCGGCACAATGTTCATATCTGACGTACCTGTGGGAGCAATGTTTGTTAGCACTACCTGAATGTTGCCACACAATGTACCAGATTTCACATTAGTATTATGCACATACATCTCACTCTGTTACTGTACACACTCTGGTCACAGCTTGTCAACATGGGGGTGTAGATGGGACATACGTGGCTTATCACTCTCATAACATTTTGGGGAGTTGCTAGTGTGAAAGGTTTGTTCTTATAGATGTGTGTCAATCAGTTGTATTTCCTGTTTGCTGTCTAAACATCTGGGATCATCCCACTGATTTCCCAGGGGACAGGGTGACAGGGGGCAGATATGGGCCGATATACTGGACACTCTGAACTTATCTGTAGAGTTGTGGAGTATGATTCTGTATGCAGCCTACTTCCATTCCCAGGATTCAGAACATGGCTGTGTCTGCTAAAACCAAAACAGTGTCCATCACAGTTGTGTGTGCTATATAGATATTGCTGTATATATCTTATCTGATTTCTGTCTTATACTTCTCCTGTGGTTTTACATTCTGTCCTTGTATTACAACATGCTTATACAGGATTTCCTATTTCCTAGACAGTTATATTATGTAGCACAGTGTGGGTGACAGTGATGAGTAATAACTTATTATTCAGAGCTATTGCAACACTCACAATGCCATACAATACCAAAGTAAACAGTACCAGTAGAAGGTATCATTCTTTTATTTTTGGGTACAGTGTTCATATCTGATGAACTTGTGGGAGCAATGTTTGTTAGCACTATCTGAATGTTGCCACACACAGTACCAGATTCCATATTACCATTATGCACATACATCTCACTCTGTTACTGTACACACTCTGGTCACAGCTTGACAACATGGGGGTGTAGATGGGACATACTTGGCTTATTACTCTCATAACAGTTTGGGAAGTTGCTAGAGTGACAGGTTTGTTTTTATAGATGTGTGATAATAAGTTGTATTTCTTGTTTGCTGCCTATATGTCTGGGATCATCCCACTGATTTCCCACGGGAACAGAGTGACAGTCAGTAGATATGGGCCACTTTACTGGACATTCTGGACCTATCTGTATAGTTGATGGGTTATGATTCTGTATGCAGGCTATTACCACTCTCAGGATTCGAACCATGGCTGTGTGTGCTAATAATACAATAGTTCACATTTCAGTTGCATGTGCTATTCAGATTTTGTTGTCTGTTTTTTCACAGTTTTCTATGTCTCTCTCAGTTGTACTAATTGACCTCTGGGGATTACACCAGTTACACAGCAAACTTTTTCATTTCTTCTAGCATGTCAAAGGGTCAGTTGCTAGCGTCCTCTCCTGCTCAGCTGGTGAATCTGTGAATATTGAGGCAATGTTACAATTGCCTCATGTACACATACAACCCTCTCCTCCTCCCACAAAACACAAATACATGCGAGAGATGCAACTATATAGCCAAACTGGAGGCTGAGCTCTCTCAACTCAGGACTGGCAAAACCAGACAGGAGGAGAAGGTAACCACACACACCATAAACACAGTCTCACATAGAACTATCACAACTACAAATCAAACACATAAACACACAAAGACATACTCTGAGGCACTGATCAAAAATCTACCAAAACAGCAGAGGCCTGCAAAGCAGACACCCAAACAACTGCCACCTCATGACATAACACAAGCAACACATAGATCACAAAGTCAGTGTGCAAATCAGTCACAGCCCTTAAGGCCAAACACAATGCCAAACACACTTGTCATAGGTGACTCCATAGTCAGACACACTGATGTCCCACTCACCAGACTGAACAAGGAGAGGGTCACAGTAAGCTGCCTGTCGGGCGTTAGAATCTGCCACATAACACAAGCACTCAGGTCACTCCACAGCAAGTACAAGTATGACTCAGTCATTGTCCATGCTGGTGTGAATGACCTGAGACGTACCTCCCTGGACTACATGAAAAGAGACATAAAGGAGCTCTCAGATTATGTAGCCCAGGCTGGTATGACCCTGCCCCTGAGCAGTATCCTACCTTCACCAAGAATGATGCCACAATACAGAGACAAAATGATCAGTTTTAATAATTGGCTTAATTTCTGGTGTCATTCTAAGGGGATCCAATGTCTGTCTGCCTGGAATGACATGCTTGACAAGCCACGCTACTTCACAAGGGACGGCTTGCACCTGTCACCCCTGGGTTTCCGGATATTGGCAAAGGCTCTTGCCACCCCCATAGTGCCGTTTTTAGACAAGGCTCAAATTCTAAACCCACCTCCCTAGAAAACAATAATGGAAAAAAAACTAAGGGTAATGCTGCTCAATGCAGAAGTCTAAATCTCAAGATGCACGCCCTCGAAGCCCTCCTCAGTATGGAGAACATCAATGTCTGTGCTGTGACTGAAACCTGGTTCAAGGCTCCTGAGAGCACCCCGGCACTATCAGGTTTTACCTCATATCATGCATTCTGGCCCCAAAACCCGGACCGTACCACAAAAGGAGGAGGTGTATCCATATTCATCAAGGATACCCACACCTCCAGGCTGGTGGCAACTCACGAAGCATCAGAGACCATTCAGGTGCAATTAACCATAGGCAAAACTGCTCTACAGTTTGTAGCATGTTACAGGCCACCCTCTCAAACTCAGGAACCCCACACAGCCTTCCTGAAGACACTGGATAGTATAAATGTCTCTCCAAACACCATCATATTGGGTGACTTCAACTACCCAAACATAGACTGGGAACATTACTCAAGCCCCAATACCCTAGCCCAAAGGTTCCTGGAGTTCATAAACTCAAATGCTATGGAACAACTTGTCACCATTCCCACAAGAGGTGAAAATATACTAGACCTGATCATCACAAACATGGGGACAAAATGCTCCACACCGGAAGTATATCCCTCATTGGTGAGATCAGACCATAAACTAATCTCACTGGAGATCCACATCCCACCCCCACCCCCAACATAAAAGACCACAGTGAAGAACTTCTCAAAAGCCAACTTCACACTTCTTAAGACTAGTGTGGTATCCTTCAAGGCCCCTGAGCCATTGGAAACCACAACCCATGCTGCTGAATCCCTTACAAATGCTTTCTACGAGCACCTCCAGGATTGCATGGATCAAGCAATCCCAAATAAAATCAAGACCCTTTCTACCAAAGGCAAGCACCCGATCTGGTGGACCCCAGCCATAAATAAACTTTACAACAAGAGGAGAAAGCTACCACAAGATAGAGCAAAATCCCTAAAAGGGAAGACATCTCTGATCAATACTAGTAAAAAATTACGATCACTCATAAAATCATCCAAGGCCAGCTTTGAGAGAAAAATCGCCAAGGACTCAAAAGACAATCATAAGGCCTTCTTTAGCTATGTTAGACATCTGGGTGGAAACTCCCAGATATGCTCAGAATTAGTCCAAAATGATACAAAAATCACTGAACCCACAGACATTGCAAACATACTGGCAGACAGGTTCAGTGAAAATTTCTCCCCCCCCCCCAAAAGGAGAAATATCTATCCCAGCAGAGTGTAGCCTCCCAATCATCTCAAATGCCCAGGTGAGAGCTGCTCTCTCTAAAGCTAAAAACACAGCATCAATGGGACCGGATGGTGTCCCCGGCTGTGTGCTACATGAACTCAATGAGGAACTAAACCCACACATAAGGCTGCTGTTTAATCTTAGCCTTACCACAGGATACGTACCCAAAGAGTGGCGTACGGCAACTGTTGTCCCACTCCACAAAGGCGGTGCTTCTACGGACCCTGGTAATTACCGCCTCATAAGTGTAACAAGCCTGGTCTGCAAAGCTATGGAGAGGATCATAATGGAACTCATAAATAAAGACATAGGGGACCTACAGACATTGGATCTTACCCAATTCGGCTTTGTCAAGGGCAGATCATGCCTCTTGAACTTGGTTGACTTTTTTGAAACAGTCACCATGGCCATTGATGAGGGTAAGGCAGTTCACACAGCCTACCTTGACCTTGCAAAAGCTTTCGACACAATACCCCACTCGGGTATCATAGAAAAGCTCACCAGCTTAAATGTAAACCCATATGTCACAAGATGGGTTGCAAACTGGCTCAAGGACAGAACCCACAGGGTTAGAGTTGCTGGTGCCGTGTCAGACTCCAAGCCGGTCACAAGCGGTGTCCCACAGGGCTCAGTCCTGGGCCCCCTCTTGTTCTTCATCTACTTTTCAGAAGTGCAGGCAAACATAGGAGGATTGTGGTGACAAAGTTTGCAGATGACTGCAAACTGGGCGTCATAGTTGAAAATCCATCAGACACAGATATCCTTCAGAGAGGTCTCATAGAAAGGAATAACTGGTGCCAGAGCCATGGCCTTAAGCTAAACGCCAAAAAATGTATAGTCATACCCTTTGGTAAAAACAAGGTAACCCCAAGTTACCACATAGGTGGCAATCCATTAAGCACAGAAGAGGTTATCAGGGACCTGGGGACCCAAGCTGACAGTAACCTTTCTTTTGACACTCACATTGCCAAAGTGGTTAGGAGGACCTTCTACATTGCCCACCTGATTATGAAGGGATTCACATCCAGATCAAGGGAGGTCATTGTTCCCCTCTACTCTTCACTTATCAGACCAATGATTGAGTACAATGCCCCATGACACCTGCAGCAATTGGAAAGACCCCAAAAGTTCCTCACCAAAAGGATGAAGGGGCTCAAAAATATGCCATATGCTGCCCGACTGAAGAATCTCCAGCTCTATTCAGTCGCATACCGTCTGCTCAGAGGTGACCTGTGCCTGACATACAAGGCCATGTCCAACCCGGAATTAATGGACATGCTCCACCTCAAAAAATCCAAATCCACCAGAGCCACAAGAGCAAAAGACTTAAACCTCAACACGGATATAAATAGGATGTGCTGGAGGGACAGATTCATCACCCAGAGACTCCCTATGCTGTGGAACAGAATCCCGGTCCATGTGAGACAGAGCACCTCACTGGCTCTGTTCAAGAGGAATCTTGACCAGTGGATGGGAGATTGTAGGTTTACCCTGGGGATCATCTCTGTATCACTGCTGGACAGAGGCACAGCAAACTAATGGGTATAGTATTCTTCAACCTAAGGGGTGGTGAAAGCCACACAACTCTGGCTAGGCTTATAAATGCCCTAGGGCAGATAGCCTAGTATGAACTATGAACCTATGAACCTATATACAGACATTCCTACACATTTTATTTAAGTTGCACAGTGTGGGTAACAGTGCTTAATACAACAGTACTATTAAGTAATTGCAAATCTACATTACCATATGATACCAGATTAAACACATGCAGTCCAGCAGTTAGACTTTTATTGTCAGGCTATTATGCTTTTATTTACATACAACCTATATGAGACTCTTCCTGCCATATTTTCTGGTGTATGCAGCACTTGCCTTAAACAATACAGGTTTTATACTGGCAATTAACTTACTAATACTATTAGATTTATTTCCTATGACAGTACATGCAAGAGTATTACTAACCTTCCTCACGTTGCAATCTCTCCAAGTGACATCCATGGGCCTCCTGGTTCGCGGCTCGCTCACTTGCCACTGAGAAGGACATAAGAGGAATATTTAGCCATACCTATCCATAATGTACATGAGCTGGCAATTATTAAACAGGTAGTGGAGTGATACACACAGCTGGGACAACCCCTGCCATCCTAGCTTTTTGGATCCACTGATCCAAGAAATCCCCCTTTCACTGCTTCAGGTTGGCATAGTGATGCCTGACCTGCTCATCAGTTTGGGATATGCCAGGGGCACTGGTGAGGTCACAGGCAAGAGGATCCCAGGCTTCTGCCTTTTATTAGGAACCCTGGTACTGGCCCTGCAGCAGTCTCTACTCATGGTCTTTGACAAGGAGCCCTGCCATGACTCTGGACTCCTAGATGTCCCAGCGCTGGGCCCCGAAAGCACACCCCCTCTCCCATTCCTGACATGGTGCCTGTAGGGGAAGCTACAACAAGTTATGAGATGTATTCCCACCTGTTGGGTTTAAGTAGTGCTGATATCCTGCACTTTGCCATGATTGGACAGTTTTGAAAAGGCTAAGCTATGGGCAAACCTACTTACCTAAGTTTGGCATTGTTTAAAGGGGTATACCACTGGGCAAATTGAGTTAGCTGGCCTACACATTGCTTACACCTACTAAGCTGGCCTGTGCAGTGCTTAGCTTTGCTTAATATTTACTTTGCATTATATTTTCTTTTTAGCATTGATTTATTATTCATTACATGTTATATATATGTCTAGTATCCATGATTCATGTGTATGTACACTGTATGTGGTCCTTTTGTTTAACAGGGGACTTCAACACTCTATTACCTCACATCTGGGCATACTTCTGTACTCCAGTTCACATATTTATGTTATGTAGTAGGTTATACAACATGGGCCGGCCACAGTTGTGCAGTGGTTAGCATTGTTGCCACACATGAAGAGGTTCTCCAGTTTGATCCTCAGCTGGGGTGCATTCTGTGCGGAGTCTGCATGTCCTCCCTGTGGTTGCGTGGGTTTCTTCCAGGTGCTCCGGTTTCCTCCCACATCCCAAAGTCATGCAGTAGGTGGATTGGACACTCTAAATTGGCCCTAGGTGAGAGTGCATGTGTGTGTGTGTGTGTGTGTGTGTGTGTGTGTGTGTGTGTGTGTGTGTGTGTGTGTGTGTGTGTGTGTGTGTGTGTGTGTGTGTGTGTGTGTGTGCCTTCTGTGGAAGGTTGGGTGCCAGGCTGGCAACCTGACACTGTAAAACTCCACTGCCAATCATGAGCAGACAAGTGATCTGCTGTGGCAACCCCTAACTGGGAAAAGCCAAAAGAAAAAGAAGTAGGTTATTCAACATATGACTGTATACTGATTCCTTTCACATATTCAGTTTGATTTTACTGTAGTGAGGATTTGTTTGGTGATACCTCATTCTTATGTACTGCTGTAATGGCTTGGTGATTAACTACTGTGACTATAGTGTACAGGGTCCTGGGTTCAAGACCTGCAAGGCTGCTTACTTTGTCGTTGGGAAGAACAGTGGCTGTTGGATACAGAGTGATTAAGGCACTTCTAAGCACTTGTAAGCGGGTTTGCATGAGGGTAAGCTATGCTTACAGAGAGTTAGCTTCCATATTGCTTAACCTGTATGTGCATTGCTTACCTCCATGCAAATGGGCTTAAACCCGCTTACTGGTGCTTACATATGCTTACTCTTGCTTACTACTGCTGAATAGTGCTTACACTTGCTTACTTCCGCTTACTACTGCACTACTTTAGACAGGAATGTCTGATGGTTCTTGGGAAGGTGGTGGATTTGGAAGCTGTATGGAGTTATCATACATTACTCATTTCACCTTCCATTTGTATCCCTGATTCCTGTGTACATATACTGTATGGGGCACATGTGATTATCTGTGGACTTTGCAACATTATGACACTGACACCTCACATCTGCATTTAATGCAGTACTCCAGTTCACAAATATATGTTATTTAATAGGTTATGCAACTAAAAATATTGGTCATAACGTGATTTGACATGGAAAATGGAATGTGCTGCAGTGAGACTCGAAGTGGGAATGACTGCTTGTAAGGCCAATGCTCTGCCCACTGCACGATTGCTATACTGCTTTATTTGCATATATCTTCCTTTTTATCCTCTTCTGCCATTTAAACTGCATTATATAAAGCACAGACCAAATTGCTGTTTCTCTGTGGTGGATTATAGATGCAAAACACTGAAGTTGAATACAAATAAATCTTTCTTCTTTATTGAATTTTCATCTAAACAAATATAAATTTCATCAGAACAAGGAACTGCCCTTAGGCCAACCTTTATATAAGAATCTTGTTAGATTAATTAATTGATTAACTAAGTGCATACATTCAATTTAAAGTGCTAGTGCTACATACCCATACATTACTTAATACATTTCATAGTACATATATTAGTACATGTTTTAAAACATAATTTAAAAACAGTCCTATTACCCCTGCATAATATGCAAACCTTAAAAATAAAAAAAACAATAAAAATGTTTACTAATGTTGACTTTATGTTATATTGTTTAGCTCAGGAATATAAAAGTGCCCCTCACTAAGCATATCAGACAGTGATTGAAATGTATGAAATATATATTTTGTTGTGTTGTGATAGTAATGAATGCTGTAACTTATTAGCCCCTCCATTTGAGTGGGAATATTTGTGAATGAATTCATAGACCAAGAATAATAATATTAATGAAATTAATAAAAGTGACGACCCATACCCCATCTTTCAAAGCAACAGCCTTCACATGTCCGAAGCGTTAGTGAAGCCATTCATCATTTTACATATTATTGGCTAAAATCGGTTTCACAGAAATATGGTCATTAAGCCCTGGTGGGGTAGAGGCATTCAATTTTAGTTGCCATCTAGTCTCCAACTCGCCCAATTTTTTCCTGACATCACCTCCTCTAGGATTTGATAAGGCTACGTCTAATATGGCAAAGTGAAACAAATTGCATTTAGTACTCTCCTGCATGTGCCTCCACAGGGCATTCTTGACATCTTTCTTCCTGATGCAGTAATACTGGTCGTATATCCTTTGCCTTAGGGTCCTGTCTGTCTTACCCACGAAGTAGCAGTGACAGTTGGAGCACATTGCTAAATAGACAACGTGGGTGGTCCTACAATTCCCTTTCTTGAAATATATTTCTGTCTTGGTGACATTTTCTAATATGGTACTCTTAGTAGAGCATATGTATCTGCACTGATTGCATGTACCACATTTAGTTGTCCCTGTATTAACTTTACAATTGTTTGATGTTTGTATTTTTCTTTCAAATTCCCTTTTTAAATTGTCCCCATTTCTGGATACAAACCTAGGTGTATCACCCACTATTTCTATTATTTTCATATCTGTCTTTAATATTGATTTAGATGTAGAAACCAAAAATGAATGTACTAAATTATTTGACAGTTTTGGTATAGCATTCATGAGATTCATAATTCAATGCAATGATAAAAAGATCTGTTTATTAATGAATGAACTGGATAAATTGAATGAAACAATTACCAATGATGTATTATATGAAGAATACGAATTTTGTATTAATTCCCAATACAAGTGGGTTCAAAGACAGATGGAAATGCAGTTTGAAAGAAAGTGTAAAAAATACCAAAGAGACTTAGAACAGTATAGTAGTGAGCAAGCATACAGGTGGGACAGAAAAGACCGAGTCAGTTCTAGAAATGCGACAGGTAGGAAAGGAAGTACATATACACATTACGATTACCAACAAAGGGATAACAAACATATAGGGAGAACAAACATTAATTTAGAAAATAATGTTGATAACTTATTTGAGGTTAATGATTTTTTAGAAGAAAAGAGAGGGATGAACAGGGGAGTCAGAGGAACAAACCAGGCAAGAAGAGCAGGATTCTATCACCCACCTCCCAGGAGGGTAATGGGGGAGGGCCACACCAGGTAGGATCTGACTTCATCAAAGGGGACATTGTAAAAATCAATGATATAATTAGTGTATATGACCAATTTTACATATACAATTTTACAGGAATGAAAGTAAAAAAGAACACTTCACTTTATTTTGCAAAGGAATGAAGTATGTGCCTGTTAAAAAATTCAAGGTAGAGGATTGTATTATAGATGTCAAAAAGTACTTGAGGAAATTAAACTTAGCGGTACTATTTGACAAGGAGAAAAACAAGATATCAAGCAACCCAGTATTCAAAAAGAAGAGCACATATACCCCACCACTCAACAGTGTACTTGGGTTATATGAAAAAATGGTAATTGATGATATATATAAATATAGTAACAAAATTAATAATACCAAAATTAGTTACAATCTGACCATTCCAGAGGTTAAAGCCCTAAAGGAGTTACAAGAGAATAATATGGTAAGGGTAATGAAACCAGACAAAGGAGGAGGAATTGTATTATATGGTCAGGACGAATATAAGAACAAAATTAATGAAATTTTATTGAAGTCTGGGAACTATGAAATATCATCAAAAAATGAAGTGAATACAGGGTACAACAAAATCAATCTATATCTAGAAGATCTCTTAATAGACGAAAGAATTAGTGGTGAGCTATACGAGTTCCTAAAAGTGGATTCACCTATCATTAGCACCATGGTGGGCATTCCTAAAATCCACAAAAATGTAACAGACCCCCCTTTCAGACCGATTATCTCAGGAAACAAAGCTAAAACCTACAATTTAGGCAAGGTAGTGGACGGGTGGCTCAAACCCTTATACAAGTCTTACAAACACGTCATTCAAGACTCATGGGATTTTTTAGGGAGACTAAAAGATGACATGTTAACACCCGATGCTCTTTTAGTAACCATTGATGTGGTCGACCTATTTTCAAGCATTCCACAAGATGACGGACTGCTTAGGTTGGAAAGGTCAATGGAAAAATCAGGGATTTTCTCAAGGGATAAAATCCAGCTCACAGTAGAATTCATGGAACTTGTACTGAGACACAACTATATAATGTTTGAAGGTGAATATTACGTACAAGTCAAAGGAGTAGCAATGGGGGCGGCTTGTGCCCCCATTTTTTCCAACATCTATTTGAGCGACTGGGAAGAAGAGCACATTTTTGGTAACAACAAATATCAAGCAGTCTCATGTTATTACAGGTTTTTGGACGACATTTTTTTGATTTGGAAGGGGAATAGAAATGAATTAGAAACTTTCATGAGGGATCTAAATTCTATGAATAATTACTTAAAATTCACTTATACAGTGGAATCTTATCAGATAGCTTATTTAGATACTCTCATTACAATAAATGAAGGTAAGATGAAAAGTAGAATATATAGGAAAGACACATTTAGTAATAGCTACTTGGAATATAGTAGTTCTCACCCCACTAATCAGAAAAGAAGTATAATCAAAGGACAATGTATAAGGGCTGCTAGGATGACATCCGACCACGAAGACCTTGTCAGTGAACTAAGGAATATAGGTGACATGTTTATTCAGAGAGGTTATCCTAGGGAGTTAGTGATGGATGTGACTAGTTATGTGCTAAAAGAATGGGGTAAAAAATATACACCCCTGTTAGGAAAAGGACCCTTATTACACACACACAGTGCAGAAGCTGACAACAGGGGGATGGATGTCAGTTACACCAGAGCATGTATTTTGCAACACACCTCTTGGACTGCAAACATCAAAAGAATTATGAAGGAGAATTGGAACATATTAAAGACAGATATGAAAATAATAGAAATAGTGGGTGATACACCTAGGTTTGTATCCAGAAATGGGGACAATTTAAAAAGGGAATTTGAAAGAAAAATACAAACATCAAACAATTGTAAAGTTAATACAGGGACAACTAAATGTGGTACATGCAATCAGTGCAGATACATATGCACTACTAAGAGTACCATATTAGAAAATGTCACCAAGACAGAAATATATTTCAAGAAAGGGAATTGTAGGACCACCCACGTTGTCTATTTAGCAATGTGCTCCAACTGTCACTGCTACTACGTGGGTAAGACAGACAGGACCCTAAGGCAAAGGATATACGACCACTATTACTGCATCAGGAAGAAAGATGTCAAGAATGCCCTGTGGAGGCACATGCAGGAGAGTACTAAATGCAATTTGTTTCACTTTGCCATATTAGACGTAGCCTTATCAAATCCTAGAGGAGGTGATGTCAGGAAAAAATTGGGCGAGTTGGAGACTAGATGGCAACTAAAATTGAATGCCTCTACCCCAGGGCTTAATGACCATATTTCTGTGAAACCGATTTTAGCCAATAATATGTAAAATGATGAATGGCTTCACTAACGCTTCGGACATGTGAAGGCTGTTGCTTTGAAAGATGGGGTATGGGTCGTCACTTTTATTAATTTCATTAATATTATTATTCTTGGTCTATGAATTCATTCACAAATATTCCCACTCAAATGGAGGGGCAAATAAGTTACAGCATTCATTACTATCACAACACAACAAAATATATATTTCATACATTTCAATCACTGTCTGATATGCTTAGTGAGGGGCACTTTTATATTCCTGAGCTAAACAATATAACATAAAGTCAACATTAGTAAACGTTTTTATTGTTTTTAATTTTTAATGTTTTTTAAGGTTTGCATATTATGCAGGGGTAATAGGACTGTTTTTAAATTATGTTTTAAAACATGTACTAATATATGTACTATGAAATGTATTAAGTAATGTATGGGTATGTAGCACTAGCACTTTAAATTGAATGTATGCACTTAGTTAATCAATTAATTAATCTAACAAGATTCTTATATAAAGGTTGGCCTAAGGGCAGTTCCTTGTTCTGATGAAATCTATATTTGTTTAGATGAAAGCGCTCAACAAAATTCAATAAAGAAGAAAGATTTATTTGTATTCAACTTCAGTGTTTTGCATCTTGAATCCACCACAGAGAAACAGCAATTTGGTCTGTGCTTTATATATTTGTGGACTGTTTCTCCTTTTCGTTTATTTAAACTGCATTAACCATAGCTAAGTGATGGGCAAACCGACACACCTATGGTTAAATTTAATCTGTTTCATAAGGAAAAAAAGTATCTTTATATTGTTTGTGTTTACTATTGCTCTTGTACATGTGGGGGGATGCTGCGAGGGGGGGGGTATGCAGACACCTATGAGTGGTCTCGCTCATTTGGGGCTTTCTGCTGTTCTTTATTGCAGGGGTGTGTATATTCAGACATGCCCCCTGCACTCTTACATGCTCCATGTAAGATTAGAAGCTCAGGAAGCACTCGCCTTCATTAATATGCATGGTGCGCTGCTGTCCTGCTCCTAAACGGCCACTTCCGTGGAGGACTAAGCTAGTCCTGCATGGAAGATTATTAAATCCGGGGGTAACATTGGAAAACAGTAGCTATGTGATAATTATTTTTGTGTGTAAGAGTGTGTGTGTGTGTGTGTGTGTGTGTGTGTGTGTGTGTGTGTGTGTGTGTGTGTGTGTGTGTGTGTGTGTGTCTATAAAACATAAATGACAGTGCTGAGGGTTCACTGATGACCATAAAAATGAAGACCTTCTTGAATGATACATTATAAACAATGCATGTGTAGGAGAGAATGCAGAACACTAAACATAGGAGAAAAGTGAAAACACTGATCAATATTTCAAGTCAGAACTGCAACTGCCAGTAGGCAACTTGTACAATCCCCCAAGTGACACCTCTTGCAAGGAAAGTTGAGAAAAAAAGTTCTCTACCCATACCTCTCAGCTGTCCAGATTTTTGCTGAATGTCCAGATTTTTCCCTCTTATTTTTGATCTTCTCCTCATAAAATTTGTGATTTTCTTTCAAATCATTGAGCATTGAATTCACTAAATAATATTAAATAATGACAGACGTTTGAGTTTCAGACTTTGTATCTTTCAGAAAATATATAATATGTAAAATCTGTCATTCTAGCAATGTTCTAAGTTTATAGGAACAATATTTAAAATCTGCCCCTATTTGTTGGCCTTTGTCCCCCCGTTGTTTCTGTCTCTGTCCAGATTTCTTGCACTGAGAGGTTGAGAGGTATGTCTCCAACCTTTTTAGAAACTATAGCAACAGCTGCTTAAATGATTATGTTGCTGCACGTGTGCCCAGCAGATGATCAACCACTGGGTTTCACAGACCAGATGGCAACTCTTATGTACTACCAGGATGACCACTCCTTCACCCCACGTTAACTATGGTACTGGTTCATGTCTTCTTGTCAAACACTTAATGGGAGAGGAAATCATGATAAGGATGTGCTAGAATAGCTGTCAGAGCTAGATATGCAAAAAATGAAAGTCAAAATTTATTAGCCTGACAACTTAAAATTTATAAGACATGGATGTTTTGGATAACAAATATACAATAACAGTAATAATGTCCTGTTTATTGTTTAGTGTAATTAAGTAAGCAGTGGCTGCCAAGAAAATAAGATGGCAGCTTAGGATGTGAGGATGTCTCTATAATGGAAATGTGGATATGTGTGAACAGGGCAGTCTGACCAGTCTGGATATAGACTGATGCCTTTAGCCACAGTATCTTTGAGCTGCAACTCAATGAAAAAAATAAAATCAATGAAAACTTGTACTAGAAAACATAATGAAAGAGTGCCAACATGGGTCCTTGGGTAGGAAATCTGTTACCACTCCCTTACTAGGTATGTAAAATTAGAAGAAGAAAACTAACAATTGTGCTACCAGAGGGGTCTATATTAAATAAACAAACAAGTAAAATGTCGACTTACCTTTGATTGACCCATAATTCCTGAAGCTGCACAACATCGAATGGCCACATCATTGATTTCTTTCCAAGGGAAAGAAATCAGTTGGCCGTTCTGTTTAAATCAGCCCGTTTCCCGACTGTAGTACAATCTCAGAGTTAATATATTTACTTGGGGGGATGTGGGGGGCACAGCCCTCTCCACATCAGGGTGTGGGTGGCAAAGCCCCCCACTTTTATAATGATTGTTGTAGTGTGGTGTGTGTGTTTGTCTACCGATTTATTTCCCTTGGAAAGAAATCGGTGATTTGACAATTCAATGTTGTGCAACTTCGGGAATTAGGGGTCGAGCAAAGGTTAGTTGACATTTTATTTGTTTGTTTATTTAATATAGACCCCATCAGATTGGGGGGGGGGGCTGGTCTGGTCTCACTCATTGCCTAGATTTGCAGAAATGTGTTTTGATGGTTTGGCTGGGTTGAGTGATGGTATTACAAAATGGAAAATGAATCAGATGCATGAATCCCACCATCCTAGCACTACTCATTAAAAGTGACATGTTACAAGCAATTGGTTTACAAAGGGTTGTATTTTAGCCTGCCAAAAGGAGACAAAGATGGGAAATAAGGAAATAAAGTGAGAAGCCGAAGACACAAGACACAGCAAGTTCCACTGAGATATGAACTTAGATCACTGGATTCAGAGGCCAGAGTGATAATCTGTCACTGAGTCAGACACTGTAAGTATTACCTATTATCTGTATTAAGTCTTAGTTGTACTGTTGAAAAGTTTCTGAACAAACAACATTTTTATAAACTTCTTCTTCTTCTTCTTTTGGCTGCTTCCCATAAGGGGTCACCACAGCGGATCATCTGTTTCCATTTCTTCCTGTCCTCTGCATCTTGCTCTGTCACACCAATCACCTGCAGGTCCTCTCTCACCACATCCATGAACCTTATCTTAGGCCTTCCTCTTTTCCTGTTACCTGGCAGCTTCATCCTTAGCATTTTTTCCCCAATATACTCTGCATCCCTCCTCACCACATGTCCAAACCAATGTAATCTTGCCTCTCTGGCTTTGTCTCCAAACCTTCCAACCTGGGATGACCCTCTAATATACTTATTCCTAATTCTGTCCACCCTTGTCACACCCAGTGCAAATCTTAACATCTTTAACTCTGCCACGTCCAGCTCTGACTCCTGCCTTTTTGACAATGCCGCTGTCTCCAACCCATATAACATAGCTGGTCTCACTACCCTCTTGTAGACCTTCCCTTTCACACTTACTGGTACTCGTCTTTCACAAATCACTCCTGATACTCTTCTCCACCCACTCCATCCTGCCACCTTAAACGCATCCATTACTCCCACCACAGACCTCACTGCTGTCACACTAACCTCGTACATATCCTGTACCACTCTTACATACTTCTCTGACACTCCTGACTTCCTCATAGAATACCACAACTCCTCTCTAGGCACCCTGTCATATGCTTTCTTTAAGTCTACAAAAACACAATGTAACTCCTTCTGACATTCCCTGTACTTCTCCATCAACACTATCAAAACAAACATCGCATCTGTAGTGTTCTTTCCTGGCATGAAACCATACTGCTGATCACTAATCATCACCTCCTTTCTAAACTTAGCTTCCACTACTCTTTCCCATAACTTCAAGTTGTGACTGATCAGTTTTATCCTTCTGTAGTTACTGCAGCTCTGCACATCACCCTTATTCTTAAAAATCGGTAGCAAAACACTTTTTCTCCATTCCTCAGGCATCCTCTCACTTTCCAAGATTTCATTAAACAATCTAGTTCAAAACTCCACTGCCATTTCACCTAAACACCTCCATGCTTCCACAGGTATGTCATCTGGACCAACAGCCTTTCTGTTCTTCATCCTCTTCATAGCTATCCTTACTTCCTTCTTGATAATCCACTGCACTTCATGATTCACTATCCGCACATCATCCAACCTTCTCTCCCTCTCATTCTCTTCATTCATCAGCCCCTCAAAGTACTCTTTCCATCTGCTCAACACACTCTCCTCGCTTGGAGTATGTTTCCCTCATTATCCTTTATCACCCTTACCTGCTGCACTTCTTTACTAGCTCGGTCCCTCTGTCTAGCCAATCAGTACAGGTCCTTTTCTCCCTCCTTCATGTCCAACCTTTCATTCAACTCATCATATGCCTTATCCTTAGTCTTCGCCACCTCTCTCTTTGCCATGCACCTCATCTCCTTATACTCCTGACTACTTTCTTCATCTATCTGACAATCCTATTTCTTCGCCAACCTCTTTCTCTGTATACTCTCCTGTACTTCCTCATTCCACCACTGGGTCTGCTTGTCCTCCTTCCTCTTTCCAGATATCACATCAAGCACCTTTCTAGCCATCTCCCTTACTAGCTCTGCTGTAGTTACCCAGCTATTTGGTATATCTTCACTGCCATCCAGTGCCTGTCTTAACTCTTCCCTGAACTCCACCTCACAATCACCCTTTTTCACTTTCCACCATTTGATCCTTGATGCTGCCCTCACAGTCCTCCTCCTCTTCTTGATCACCAGTGTCACCCTACAAACCACCATGCTATGCTGCCTAACTACACTTTCCCCTGCCACCACTTTACAGTCTCCAATCTCCTTCAGACTGGCCCTTCTACATAAGATATAATCGACCTGTATGCATCTCGCTCCACTCTTGTATGTCACACTATGCTCCTCCCTCTTGTTAAAATATGTATTCACCATAGCCATGTCCATCCTTTTTGCAAAATCTACTACCATCAAATGTAGAACTATCTGTCATTAAGGTTATGGTTGCTCATCTTACAATTATTTTTTTCAATATAATACTAGGAGGAGCAGTAGTATTTAAACTGATAACCATAATGCTCTTATTTTGCAATATTGTATTAACTGACTCCTTTTGTTTTATTATTATTTTTTTAAATCAGACCTCTGTATTCACCCCTTCATTGCCCAAAGGACCAACTCCTATCTCATAACAATGTTTTTTCTATGAGCCACTTCATCACATTCTTGAATCTTAACATCCAAAACAGTAAGGTGTCGATTTTAATGACTGAATGAAGCTACAGCAAAACATTAATTGTAGGTGGACAGAGTTGGCATAATGGTTAAGGCCTTCTACTCCCAGAAACAAAGTGCAGAGTTTGATTCTGACCTTGGGTCACTGTCCAATTAACAGCTAGGCTTATAATAGTCTGCTGACTGATAGCCTCACACTTTCCTGTGAAAAACTCAAAAATACATGCCAGATTCCAAAAGAGCACTTACAAACTGTAATATCCTATATGAGTTTTCCATCTGCCACCAATTAGCTACATTTTTTTAAAGATTCCAGTGACTCATCAACAATGAATATGAAACATAAATGATTACATGTGAGGAGTACATCCAGCCAATGGTGCCTTTGTGCATAATGACAAACAAAGCTATGGCACAGCCTGCCAGTTACTACAGAGGTCACACAAAGTAACACAGTATTGTTGGCACTATATTTTTGCTGCTGTAGAACGGCAGTTAGAACTGAAGCCATAGGTTGCATGATAACACAGGCTCAGCAGGCACCCAACATTTCCCATGCCTGCTTCTCAGGAAGCACACTATGCCTGCTGCTTTGTCAGCTGATTGTGCTG
Organism: Protopterus annectens; assembly: GCF_019279795.1. NCBI lineage: Eukaryota > Metazoa > Chordata > Ceratodontiformes > Protopteridae > Protopterus > Protopterus annectens. The sequence continues at coordinate 1,727,069,441 of NC_056743.1, read as the reverse complement.
TTCCCCAGTCACCTCATTGTACCTGCTCCTCCATCAGTTCACTTTCCCTGCTCCTCAGTCAGCTCACTGCAACTGCTCCTCAGTCACCTCACTGCATCTACCCCTTAGTTGCCTCACTGTGCCTGCTTCTCAGTTAGTTCGGTCTGCCTGTTTCTCAGTCACCTCACTGTACCTGTTCCTCAGTCACCTCACTGTACCTGTTCCTCAGTCAACTTGCTGCATCTGCTAATCAGTCAGCTTGCTGTGCCTGCTCCTCAGTTAGCTCACTCAGCCTGCTCTTCAATCAGCTCGCTGTGCCTGCTCTTAAATCAGCTCACTGTACCTGTTGCTCAGTCACCTTACTGTACCTGTTACTCAGTCAGCTCACTGTACCTGCTTTGCAGTCATCTCACTGCCCAGGGGATGAGAGATCACTGCAAACTGGACAGATAGCTGTTGCAGCTGTATGCCAAATGTGTGCACAACTTATTAAGTCATACTGGCTGTAATGGAACTTCATACCCCTGGAAACAAAATCTAGATTTCACTGGAAATATTGACATCTCAACCATCTCACACCCCCTGCCTCCCTATTTCCTTTAAACTTCTTTTTCCAGGAGGAAATCCTACCCACAGTCCTCACAAGGGGGCAAGCCCCCTCCATATACATTCCCCCCTAAACTTATTCCCAACCCTGAGATTGCCATACCTTGGAGAAAATGGACTATTCAGAGAAATGGTATCTTGAACTTAGAATATATATGTCAGTTCTTTCAGCCATTCAGCCTCTGTATTTCAGGACTCGCTGAAGTGGGTCCCAACATTTCAAATGGTAACCAGCAGCAACATCAAGTAGGAAATAGACCTCTCAACTGTCCTTATTTTGGAAGAATAGTCTTATTTTCAGGCCTAATTTAGGATGCCTCTATTTTTAGGCTTGATATACCCCTTCACACAATTTTCTGAATCAACCTCATGATTTTTGAAGCTGTCTAGTATACAGAAAACCACACTACATGACCAGCATAATAGTGGCAACAATAATTTAAATAATGTGGGCACACATCTTCCAGCTATCTTTTTCTGAAGCAACAGTAAAAGACTTTGTATGGTAGAATTTTGTGATACAATTCTTTAAATTCCATAGATTTACACTGTCATTTTGTTAATTTGATTGTATTTTTCTATCATCTTTGTCACTCTGTTTTTTAAATGTGTGTTTCTAAGAAATATCCCATATTTCTATGGGAAGTGGGAAGAGTTCTGTGCTGTTTAGTATTAATATTATATGATAATTAGTTATCCTGAGTTTTAGTTGGATGTTCCTGTTTTCAATGTCTGCAGCTTGGGAGGTATGGTGGGAAATTATGCATGAAAGGCTATATATACAGGACATACATAATACAATTCTGAACGCAGCCATGATTTTCAAGTAATGTAACAGGAACAAAGTATGATTTTCAGTGCATGTTATATGTATACCATCTGTGTTATATAACACCACCTTCAAAACCAAACAGTCAGTACCGTGGTTCAGTCATAATTATTCCCCCAGGTAACAGTAACCACACAAAACACAGTAGGAGAACCACTTCAGACTGATGACATTGCATACATGGATGACATGTGCACACCTTCTTTGTTGCTGCAGTCATATTTATGGCACACAGACAATAATGATCAACACCCGCAGGTGCTGGCCTACCTTACAGGAATGGCATGGCTGAAAGAACCTTTATTGGACATCATTGCTGAAGTGTGGGGCTGAATGCAAATTTTGGACAAGTGCCATGTCTCCACTACAGCTGCACAGGGCCATGTAAGAATGTGCCATACTCCAAATTTTAAGTAATAATCTTAACAAGTGGCAGTTCTGAGCCACAATGGCATGTGCCAGATCCTGCATGACTGTCGCCTTCAAATAATGCACCTTTATACACTCTCCAGAATGTCTATCAGCTTGTTGCAATGGTGAATCTTGGTGCTACTATTCAAGGGGTAAAGCATGTGTGACACGGTACTGATAGTACCAGTTGACTCTGTCTGGGACCTATGATATCCCTGGACAACATGAGCAGGTATTGATGCAGAGGTATATCATAATAGTCACCTCACAGTCCTGTCTTTTTTATCTTATAAAAAAGTAATGTCTTTCAGCTTTTCCTGGTTAGGGGTCACCACAGTGGAACTCCAGTCCGCTAATGATTGGCAGTGGATTTTTATGGTGCTGAGTTGCCAGCCTAACACCCAACCTTCAAGGAAGGCACACCCATTCATGCACGTACCTACCTGCATGTCTTTATACATCACTCAGCCATGGGGAGGACATGCAGACTCCACACACAAGGCGCTCCAGCCGAGAATCGAATGGGAGAACTTCTTGCTGTGAGGCAACAACTCTAACTGCTGCCCCACCACAGCCGCCCTGTCTTTGTCATCTTATACAATTAGTTCTTTCTTCAGTCACTGCCCTTGTCCCCAGCCTAGGTTGTTCATGAAGGTGTGTGTTCTGGATGTCAGCAGCACAATTCTGCTGTACCTCCCCCTTTGAGTTACTGGATACAGTGGCCACCTGTACTTCTATAGCTATGTCATGTAGCATACTCAATGACAGAGGTATACTGAAGGTCCCCAAGACTGTCAGATGTGCTGTGTGTCACTTGTTCTGTCATGCAAGTCCAGATCATCTTCCATTACCAGTCATTTTGACACATTTGTCACCTGGGAAGTTCCTGCAGTAGTCACAGTCAAAGAGGGCAGCCTAGTAGCAGAATTTGGTACAGCCACTGATCTACTAGCAGCAAAAAGCATTACCCTACACGTGGTCAGGTGTAAATACCATCCTACAGTGATGAACTCGCCCAGTTACTTTTCATACTGATAATCACTGCTTTTGCAGTTTTTATTTGCATGTTGGTAAAGATTCATTCTTTTCAGTTGCTTTTCTCTTGTTTCAACTATTGTACAACTGTGGAATTAGTATATATAAGTAAGGGGGTCTACTCTGAAACATCTAAAACCCATAACATCTAATTTCCTAACATTGAGACCAGAACATCTAAAATCCAAAGCATCTAAAACCCATAACATCAAATTTCATAACATCTAACACTACAAATCACATGAAAATAAATCCCCTCCATATATAATGACACCAAACTACCAAATAGACTTTTTACTATGTTTCTGATGCACCCCCCCCCAGTAAATTAAATATACCAACTCTAAGATCGCACCACAGTGGAAAAAAGTTGATTTCCTAACCCTGTTGTATCAAGCCCCCCCTGCAAAAATATAGTAAAAAGTGTGTTTGGTAGTTTGGCATCATTATATGTCATATGTGGAGGGGATGTCATTTTCATGTGATTTGTACTGTTAGATGTTATGAAATTCAATGTTATGGATTTTAGATGTTTTGGGTTTTAGATGTTCTGGTCTCAATGTTATGAAATTAGATGTTATGGGTTTTAGATGTTTTGAAGCGGACTCATAAGTAAATGGGTTGTACAGAGCAAAGCTCCCATGGGGTGCAGGGGGCTTGTCCTCCCTGCAATAATAAAAAAAAAAAAAACATTAAGCTAAAGTTTCAGCTAATGTGTTTCACTTCAGGTGCTACTTCAGAGAATTTAGATGGAATGAAACATAGAGGAAGAAAGTAACAGATATATTACCTGAAGATGGAAAAAGCCAGCATAAAAGTATATAATACTGAATGCTGAGAAGAAATCCAAGCTTTATGCATACAATGGATTGATTCTAACAATATCATAAAAGCATCATGATATACCCACAAATTTTCTATAGTGACATGCACACATATAGTGATACAATACATACATCTGTTCATGTGTTCAAATGTAAAAAAGAAAATAACACTTTAACATGTATATCACATACCTGCATCTTCATCACTATGAGTGATGAGGGCCTGGCTTTCCTTGGTGCAAAGAGCTCTACAAATCTATGTAGGGAGTATGGATGTGCAAGTGCATATTAAGGTAGAGAAACTAATGAGTGAGATAACAGTCATGCTGCATACCTGCAGATGCAAAGAGATCTAGCTTAATATCACCCCTTGGATTCATTCAGGTAATCTCATGGCCCATAATGAAGAGTAGAAACTCTTCAGCTTTGACAACAAATGCTGTTTATGAATGTTCCCCACCCTTGTAATGTAGCATTCCTTGTTTAAGCACATTCACTGGTTTGCTAACATGTATGGTCAATGGAATCCCAGTATTAAGTCTGCACTGTGCAGTTCTAGTCACCCATATCCTTAATGGAGTGAACAATATACTTACATAAATGGTCTAGCTGCACTTTTTGTCTCCTCAGCAGAGATGGCCCAGGCCATGTTCATGAAGTTCATTAGTGGGGATGCCATTTCCGTATGCCATAAAACTGTCAAGCTATAGACTTTTTCCTCTAACAGCATCATAGAAAACACAAGGCATATGTTATATGTCAGTCTTGCACAACTAATCAACTAATGGCAAAGCATGTAAATAAAAGTGTATAATCAGCTGTGCAGTGTACACCAAAATATGAAAGTAAAAGTATACAACCAATGTTTCAGTGTACACCAGAGAGAGATGACATGACAGTTAACAGATAACAGCTGCATATATATATATATATATATATATATATATATATATATATATATATATATATATACAATAATGTTGTTCCCAGAAGTGTGGTGACTCTTTGAAAAT
>NC_056743.1:1727024744-1727062244 GCF_019279795.1 Protopterus annectens | reverse complement strand
CTTGTGTTAGTTTACAACCTGTAACATCTTCAGTGGTATAGTATGTAAGACTACTGGCAGTGGACCTGTCTTTAAATTATACCTAATGTTTCTTTATACTGAATTAGTACAATACTAATTATTTTATACTTGTTTCAGTTATAGAGAGATTAATATCTTACACTTAATGAGCAAGTAAATTCCATATACTACCAAGGACATATTGCATATTTTTCCACTCTCCCTAGACATTTCTGCAAAATTTTTTTGCAACAGGCACTGGAACACGACACACTTGCTGGAGGTTCACTGATTCTCATGGTGGGAATTACACTTTGCTATATGACAGAGTTTAGAGCTATGGCAACTAGGACTTATGATACATGTTACTGACATGTACCTGTTTCAACAGCATTTAGATGGAATAAACTGAAACAGATGTTAGTTAAACTATTTCCCCATTTAACCCTGTTTGGTTCACTGCCATAGAAAGATGCAAATTTATCTTAGAGCTAGCACATACAGAGCACAGCCTTGTCTCTCTGAACACACTTATAATTGATATATGACTAGAAATATAAATTCATCCTGTCATGGAAAGGGTAGTATGCTACCTGACATAAAGGATACAAGGTTAGCAGTCCCAGTCACAGGTTCAGCCAAATCCTTCTAACTAGCTGACGTTCTGATTACTACAGTATAATACTTAAGGATTTTAATTTGACTGCTTGTCACGTATTATTTAATACCTGTTACCCCATCTAAACATGGCAAATAGAATCTACTTATCACATCACAAGTACAAGAATATACTAATAGTTATACATAGCCAGGGGCAGGTTTTGTATAAAGTGTTTGTATTAATTAGTTACTAGCTACACAGGAATATAGCACATAAGCTATAACATATTAGCTACCAATAGGAGTAGATATGCAGAACAGATATGAAAGAAGATTTATCCTAGTGTAGCTTGGATGAACCACCTATGACTTACATGTATGACACCAGCCTGTGTGAACTGACAATGATCTCTGTGTTAAAACAGATAAATATTGCATGTCATGTAAACTGGAGTTAGAACTAAGAAAGCTCTTTTTAGGCTGAAAGTGCTCATCTATTTGTTTTTCAATAAAGAAGTTTTGATTTCTAAACAAGATATAAGTGTTTAATTACTCTGAAGTCTTCACTGGGCGTGTCTACAGTGCATGGTTCTTTTTTCCTGATTTTTCAGGATTCTTAACTATATATATATATATATATATATATATATATATATATATATATATATGATATGGGTCAAATTAATTTTGTTGAGTCTATTGTTTGTTGACATCTGTTTAACAGACACAATTTGGTCGACTAAATAGATGGCCAACAGGTGTGCAATATCGCACAATTCTCTTGGGAGGGAAATATGCCCTTTCCTGACATTGTATGATATCAGAGTTAGTAAATGTAATTAGCAGGGGATGCAAAAGGGGTAATATCCCATATAAAAAACATGTTTCATTGTATTTTTTTTATTGCAAATTATGCATACACAGAGAATGTTAATCAGTGAATGTATAGTAGTGTGTTGATTTTGCAAAGTCGATGCTTTCTGGTCAGCTTTGTGAACATCGATGTTCAGGTGTTTTGATAATTTTCAGTACGGATGCACACACACACACACACACACATACACACACACACACAAATACACACATATATATGGATCTACTTATTTTGACAGAAAGCACATTTCACTGAAACTCATTTCATAGAAGTCTCATTTTACTGAAAACAAATTCTCTGTGCACAATTCACTGAAAGCTCACTTCACTGAAAACTCATTTGACTCAAACTCATTTTGCCTAAGCAGGTATATTCCCTGTTCTCTACTGTAGTGCAATCCAGGAGTTAGTATATATAGTTGGGGGGGCACAGCCTCCCACATTGGGGGGTGTGGGGGCATAGCCCCTACATAGTTTGGAAATATACTATTTTCTGGAAAGAGTTATTGATTTGACTGGTAAGAATCTATGTCTATGGTTTACAAATTAAAAATAGGTGGGGGGCTATGCCTCCCACACACCCCAATGTGTGGAGGCTGTGCCCCCCACACCCCCAATCATATATACTAACATCAGGATTGCACTACAGTGGAGAAAGGGCATATACCTGTTTAGGCAAAATGAGTTTCAGTCAAATGTGTTTTCAGTGAAGTAAGCTTTCAGTGAATTGTGCACAGAGAATTCATTTTCAGTGAAATGACCCTTCTATCGAATGCGTTTCAGTGAAATGTGTTTTCTATCAAACAATTTGTTTGATAGAAAACACATTTCACTGAAACGCATTCGATAGAAAGGTCATTTCACTGAAAATGAATTCTCTGTGCACAACTCACTGAAAGCTTACTTCACTGAAAACACATTTGACTGAAACTCATTTTGCCTAAACAGGTATATGCCCTTTCCCCACTGTAGTTCAATCCTGATGTTAGTATATATAGTTGGGGGGATGTGGGGGGGGCACAGCCTCCACACATTGGGGGTGTGGGAGGCATAGCCCCCCCATTTTAAATTTGTAAACCATAGACATGGATTCTTACAAGTCAAATGAATAACTCTTTCCAGAAAATAATATATATCCAAACTATGTAGGGGCTATGCCCCCACACCCCCAATGTGGGAGGCTGTGTTCCCCACACTCCCCTAACTATGTATACTAACTCCTGGATTGCACTACAGTGGAGAACAGGGAATATACCGGTTCAGGCGAAATGAGTTTCAGTCAAATGAGTTTTCAGTGAAATGAGCTTTCAGTGAATTGTGCAAAGAGAATTAATTTTCAGTGAAATGAGACTTCTATGAAATGAGTTTCAGTGAAATGTGCTTTCTATCAAAAGAAGTAGACCCATATATGTATATATATATCGAAAATGATACCAGGCATTGCACTTCACTGAAAGCTCACTTGACTGAAAGCTCACTTGGTCAAAGTTCATTTGGTCGAAAATGGAATATAGCCCCTGCCCCACTGCAGTGCAACCCTGGAGTGAGAATATTAAATAAGGGGGGTGTGGGGGGCACAGTCCCCCACAATGGAGGTGTGGGGGGCATAGCCCTCCACATAATTTTAATGTATTCACTATTATAAGAAGGTATATCCATTAGAAATGCATTGATATACATATATATATATATATATATATATATATATATATATATATATGTATATATATCTATAGTAAAAACTATTGACATAATATGGGAGGCTACGCCCCCACACCCCCCAATGTGGGGGGCTGTGCCCCCCACACCTCCTCTTATTTAATATTCTCACTCCAGGGTTGCACTGCAGTGGAGCAGGGGCTATATTCCATTTTCGACCAAATGAACTTTGATCAAGTGAGCTTTCAGTCAAGTGAGCTTTCAGTGAAGTGCAAAGCCTGGTATCATTTTCGACTAAGTGTAATTCGACATATATATATATATATATATATATATATATATATATATATATATATATATATATATATATAATGTATTAAATATAATAATAAAGGAACAAGACAATACTCAAACAACACAGTAACTAGAGAGTTCAGAATCACAGGAAATATTTTAGAACAACATTGCAGGACAGTCGCAAATAAATACAGAAAACATCTAATCTTTACCATATTCCTATGTATATCTAAGAGAAATCACTGTACTCTAGTTACCTACTATTTGCAAGGCAAATGCAGATGAGTGGATGTTCTTGCTAGGTCCAAAACCAAACACAAAATACAAAGGGCAGGATTCACGAAGCCTCCGTGTAAGAGTTATAACTTATACACGGAGGCTGCAGTTAAACGGAGTGATGTCAGCATGCTCTGCATATTCATGAGAGCATGCTGAATCACACCTAAGGCTAACACGGTCCATGTAAGACAGTAGAGGGCGTGTCTGTAGGCCGAGCCCTGTAAGCGGACACGCCCCCAGAAGAGTAAAAGTGCCCAAAGTAAACACCCACGACAGAGTCCATGGAAATGTGAATAAACACAACACAACACATGCCCCCACAGACTACGAACATAAAATGTACAAATGAACATCTCATAATTTTTTTTTAAATTGTAAAGATGTTTAACTGTGAGTGCGCTCGTTGCGTGCCATCAGCAGCCACAGTTAGCAGTCAGTGGGAAAGCATATAAGAACTAAATATGCAAAGTAAGCCAAGAAGCAATAGCGTAGCAGTAGAGATGTTGGCTGAAGAGCAGGCATTCATGGTTCGAGCCCCCACAACACCACTTTTTATTTTTAGCAAAATAAGCACGAAACAAGTCCCTGACAAATATGTACACATAAAATCACATTTTATGTAAAATGTAATGAAATAGCCCATTTATATTGAAGAAATGTGAGGTAACAAAACAAGAAAAAATGCCAGATGTGCCCATAGCTGAGCTACAGTTTAACAGGGTGAGTGCATCTGCCCGTAGGTGAGCAGTGGTTTAACTGGTGCAAAATGAGTGCCCGTAGCTGAGCAGTGGTTTAACATGCTGAATCTATGTGCCCCTAGCTGAGTTGAGCATAATATGCGTGCTGATAGCCAAATGAGGCTTAAACCAGCGTACCCCGTTTGCGCGGAGCTGCGCAGCACGCAAACAAGCTAACCGATGGGCAACATTGAGCAAGCCATATCAAAACTGCCTTTACACAGACACACCCCTCAGCTTGTCTAGACAGTCATAAAAAATAAAAAGTAGTGGCCAGGTTCGAACCCAGGATACTATACACCATAGTCAAGGTACTGAACCACTAAGCCATGACAGCAGCACCCATAAATGCAATAATAGCAAATATATAGGAATGAATACAAACTAGAGCATGACAATGTAGGTTTAGTGAAGTTGATACAATTCCAAAATGGCCAGTCACAGATATGTGCGGGAAAAACGGACTATATAAGCCCCATAGGCGGGAATACACAGCATAAATGATTGTAGAACTGACTTGCAGCCAGAATGACAGGAGTAGGTGAGGGTAGTTGCTTTCGAGCACAGAGGTGGGGAGTTGAGGAGTCCAGGTACATGGTCTGGCTCCTAGTCCATAATCATGAGGCCCAACTCATGCAGGGCCAGGTCCTGTGGGGAGCATATAGGGCTGAGGCGTGGGACCTGTTGGCTCATGATCTCACCAGTGCCACAGGGATTCCAAGGACTGGTGAGCAGGTCCGTCACCACCATGTGGACCTGAAGAGATGCAAGCAGGACCAATTTAACCTTTGGATCCAGGAGGCCCGGCAAATGCCCAACGCCCCACTACTGAGTAAGTTACATTTAATTATGTATGTAAGAAAGTAAACTAGCTGATATTATGGAGATGTGTATTCCAATATTACTTCATTTATATTACAGCTGCAGGTGTCCGTTCTGCGAACCGCAGAGCCTATGGCGATAGGCTGCTACAGTTGCGCCATCAGGCAGGTCAGTAATCCACTACCAGTAACTGTAAAGAAATATAAAAGTATGACAGTTAGCAAAAGAGTGCAGTGTAGTCACTAAGTAATAAAATGTGCAAGTAACAGTGTGAAAGTGTTTGCAAGTATTGCTTGATTACAAAAGTGTGTTGCAGTCTGTAATCCAGACAGAAAAGTGAAAATGTCTGACATAAATTCTGAAATGAAGATGCCCCACCTGTAAGAAAATAGTACACAACCTGCAGCAGGCTGAAAAGTACAGCTGCAGAAGATGATGAAATCACATGTGTGAAATATATTCCTGTTGAAATACTGAAACATGACAGAAGTGAGACTGCTGGAAAGGATTGTAATAACTACAGGTAAAACATGTCAATAAAGCCTAGGAGTAAGTACCATCCTGAATAGTAAAATGAAAACAAGTGAGATAGTGTGAGAAAGTGTCATGAATCCAGCAATGCAGTAGTAATAACCCCTGAATAAAGTATACTGCAGTCAGTACAGAATGAAATGCATGTGAGAATCAAAACCAAACAGCGAAATCTGTTCAAAGTGTTGCTGCATCTGGAATGTGTATCCCAAAATCTGGATATGTTGCTCTCAGTCTGCAATATGCAGATAGTATGATTGTCTGATATACCAAACATCCACACTTGTCTATAGCTATATAAAGCAAATGTAGCAGGATGATGTAGCTGAACAAAGCTAGATATGAATGTGTATGAAGAACAATAAAATGTATATTGATGTTGCAGTAACAGTCCTATCACCAAGTCGAATTAGTTATCATATAGGAAACTGTAGTTAGAACAGTAGTGTGTATATATGTGCAGCTATTAGAAATGTACAACATATGTATTGGTATTTGAAGGTGTTAATATTATTTTCTTCACCCCACCCTATAACCACATATAACCCATTCCACGTGAAAATGGTATGTGCAATCACAATTAACACCCCTGGATGTTTGTCCTGTTGGGTCATATATATTTGCATGTCCGTTGATACATCTGCCCTGTTCATACATCCAAACCTGATGGCCTGTTGCCATCAATCAACCCTGCATGTTGTTGGACTGTGTATTGCTGTTCAAATTATGCATGTGTTATGCATGCTGTTCAATGGTGTGAATATCTGGGTGTTTGATTAATGGGAATACTAATGCATGCTGTTACAACTAATTGTGAATGGTATTATATGTCACTAACCCAAACTGTCATGACATAATGCAAAACATAGGATGACAGGGAAGGCGGGTTCCAGCGGACCCACCTCTCCCACCTCAGCTGGCAAGTGCACCTGGCACTAGTGCCCAGTCTGGACCCTACTCCGGTGGCCCTGTGCCACCTGTGGGTGGAAGCGCTGCAGGGGATGGGGCTCACCCCCCCTCTGCAAGTGTGGCCGGAGGAGAACCACCACTCACCCTCCATAGCGTCCGGACTGTGGTGCATAGGGAGATCCAGGACTCTGTTCTCGAGCCCCTACGCCCGCTTGAGGCACAGGTGGCACAACTTATGGGCATGCCTGTTGCCCGGCCTACACAGCCTCCAACACAGCCCCATCCTGGGCAGTGAAGGAACAGTGGCAACTGCCTATGGGTGGGGATATCAGTTCCACTGTTGCCATCTGTGGGCTCATGGGTTCTGGATATCCAAACCTCCGTCCCCGTCAATTGTGTAACCCCCTCACATGTGTCATACACCGCCCCTGTATGCGTCTTGCTTGTCTTGTCTGTTTACCTACCCAACCTACCTCCTCAGCTATACTGACTTCCTTCACCTGACATACCACTCTCACCTGAAAAAAAAAAAAAAAAAAAAAGGGCACTCTGTACCCACAAAAAAAATCACGCCCCATACATAGCTGCCCATTCTGCACACATGTCTGCTGGACATGGAAACTATCAATTACAATTGGCTGTACAACAAGTATTATTGTTGTCCTGACACCTCTCTCAGCGGTGGAAGGTTTCAAATGTCACACCAAATTACATACATATGCACAGCTGTTGCTGATGAAGAAATGGGCAGCTATGGGCCTTACCTACATCCCTCCTGCAAATCCCAAGCTTGTTTCCCTACTGTCTTACCCTCTTTGTGACCACTTTTTCACCACTTTCCTGTCTCCCCATTTTCATTTCTTTCAAAGAAAATAGCGCAGGTGTGCGCCAGAGTAAGCACTGTTAAGTTGTTGTAAGCGGGTGTGTGCGTGTGTGCGCGGTGCTAAATGCCAGTGCGCATGCGTGAGCTCCGCGCAAACCAGCGCTAACCCGGTTACAGCTGCTTAAAAGTGCCTTAGTCACTCTGATTGACAGGTCCTGTAGTCATTTCAAAAGCAAAATAAAATCCCACTGTCAGTCCTGAACCCAGGACCTTGGAAACAGCAGTCTGTTTGACCTACCACTAAGCCATGACTTTTATACAAGAACATTGTGCTAAAATAAATATAACATGTAATAGTAGGGATGAATGTAAAGGGAATATAGGATGTGTAGTACACAAAGCATGTCATTTACAATTACTGTCAAAACTACTGGATTCCCATAATAGTAGTGTGTGAACAGAAACAGCCATGCTAGTTGGTAGCTTGTAGGTAATAATGCCAGTTAATGTACATATATAAATGTATGTATATTTACATATATATATATATATATATATATATATATATATATATATATAAATATATATATATATATAGTTGTAGGTGTCATTGTGCATACACACTTACTACAGGGAACAGGAGAGAGGAATGGAGAAATGTGAATCTACAACACAGCCTGAATCATGAGAGAGATACTAACCTTTACACTCACAGAACAGTTTCCACAGCATAACATCATGGTCCCCGCCCTTACAGACTGAAAGGGCAACGCCTATCTCACATACCCTTTTATAGCACTGTCCTGAAATCACAGTGAGAACTGCAATCAGTACACAACTGGCTGCATGCAATTAGCAAATGCTGGCTTACAATTGGTGCAGAGGCCATCACATGGACCTATGCAGATACCTACAAAAGCATCCTGTACTAACACTCCACACATGCAACACATTCATTGCACTGTCTGGAAGCATACAGAGGGAGGGAGACAGACAGAGACAGAGAAAAAAAAAAAAAAAAAAACACACGCTACACACTGTGACTCTAAGCTGTCAGCAGTGACAGTAGCAGCAGGAAGCAGAAGCAGTGGTAATGCAACCAGCTGCGACAAACACAGGTAATGCAAAGTAGCAGGTTAATAGTCTGCATACTGTGAACCCTCCAAATGTGTCATAGGTCTGTATCTATAGGTATGTCCATGTGATATGTTGTGTGTACGTAGTTCCACTAAAAGGGGATGACTATACATTACATGTCAATCAGTGTTAGGCCATGATCCTGGCAGCAGTTGTCTGTGCGTTGCCCTCAGCAATGGCTGTAGTGACTGTTTTGAAAGGTCAGCCAGGTTCAAAAGGCAGGATCAGCCCATCACAAAGGCAAACTGGCTGGGAACAAGTGTCTTCAGATACCCGATATCACTGCATATGCATCCCATACTGAATAATTCCATAGCTTAGCAGACCAGGCCGGTTATACATATGATGTGGTAGTTCCCAGGGTCAGTAGAGGTGCCTCCTTAGTGGTGTGGGACCACTGTTGCTGTATGTCAGTGTCCAGGTACATATCCTGTAGTACGGCCAAGATTAATTATCAGTCTTATATGCGGTTGTATGTCCTCTTGGAGTGCATGTAGCACACATCCAGGGATACCATCAGGTCACAGTTATGCTGTGTGTTCTGCTTTGCTGAGGTCAGCCTTCACCTGGACATGTGAGATGATAGGGAGGTTACATACAGCTGTGATAAGTATTTCAACTGGTGGGGGAGAAGGAGGGGGGATACGTGCACCGAACCTGTCTGCAAGAATGTTGCCAATATCTGTGTGATTGGTGAATGTTAAGTAGGTGTGTATTAATGCAGAGCATATCTGAGGCATTTGGTCCATATGTGTAACATAACTGAAGAAGGCCTTGTGGTTATCCATAGTGTTTGTGGCCATTTCCCTCCCAGAGTAGGCCGTGGCTGTTGTTATGAGAGACCGTAGCGTAGTACCAGTGCTGACCACAGATGCCTTCCCTTAATGTGAATCTGCTCTGTCCTTCAATAGTCTCCTGCTATTGTTATACAATCTGCCTCTGTCTGGGGTCCACCGGACAGGATGCCTAACCTTTGTGCATAGGGTCTGGGTTAGAAATGCGTGTGCAAGTTCCATGCAATCTGTGGGATGTCCGTGGTAAGCATTTGCAAAGGGGTCAGCAGTGTGGGTTGTGGCTTCCACTGGCCCAGTATGCTGCATGGATACCATCTCAGTCCTAACAAGTGAATAACTGTCTAATCACATACATATCAAAGTAGTCTACTGTGCTGGTGGTGGTGGTGGAATATGTATATCCAGGCCGAGTAACTTGTGTCCACATCACACTAGTGGATGGCGTCCCACATACAGTACCTTGGGATGAACCCCCAGAGTGAGGTTGTGCATTAGACCTGTCAGTGTGTGCTGACCGATGGGGCATGCTACTATGTTGTGTGGAATGTGGCAGGTATTGTTGCACAGGTGTTGGCTCAGCATTGATATCTGGCCATGTACTTGTGTATCTACCACGAGACACGCACATGCAACATATGGGAGTAGTAGTATATCACTACACATGAGTATCATGTATAGTATGTGTGCCATATATTGCTGACATAGTCTACTGATATCCTGTTTGTGTTCTCTTCCAGGGAGATGGCGCATCAGCATAATCCCGCCTACTCTGCAGCAGAAGATGAGGAGATACACCAGAGCCTGGTGCGGGAGTATGACATACTGTTTTCCCGCACTAATCAGAATCAGCAGGAGAGGGCTGCACTGTGGCAAGACCTTGTCCATAGGGTAAATGACATTGGCACACATAATTGGACATATGAGCAGGTACGACATCACTGCAGTGATTTAATCAGAAATGTCCGTCAGCGTGCGTCGGATATCCACAGGCAACAGGTTGCCACAGGAGGTGGGGTGGCCACACATCCCCCCCTCACCAGACTGGAGGGGCTACTTCTAAGTGTTGTGCCTCCAGCCCCGGAACAGGAACAGCAATACACCTGCATCATGATGGAGGCTGGATCCACACAGCAGCACGACATGGAGCATGCAGGTAATATGCCATATGTACACTTGACTGTTCTGTACACTGTTAGTTTATGCATGTGTAAGGTGTGTCCGTGGTATGTAGCTGTCATCATAGTATGTAATTGTGCATGTATGATATTGGCAATATCAGCAGCTGACATGTGAAAGGCAACTGGTGTACTACTGCACTGTATCATATGCAGTAGCAATGGCACAGTTGTGCCCACTGACATTAATCTCATCATTTCTGCAGGTCCCTCCGGGGTTACAGAAAGGCAGGCCATCCATGCTGGTGAGTGTGTTTAACAATACCTATAATAGTCCTGATAGTGCTAGTAACACTAGTGTAACTCAGTAGTGCTCTGTGTGTATACTGCAGGGTGTGCATGTGTGCAGGTGTGCCTGTGTCCATGTGTGCATGTGTGCATGTGTGCATGTGTGCCTGTGACCACGTGTGCATGTGTGCATGTGTACACGTGACTACGTGTGCATGTGTGCATGTGTCCACGTGTGCATGTGTGCATGTGTCCACATGTGCATGTCTGCATGTGTGCATGTGTGCATGTGTGCCTGTGTGCATGTGTGCATGTGTGCATGTGTGCCTGTGTGCATGTGTCCACGTGTGCATGTCTGCATGTGTGCCTGTGTCCATGTGTGCACGTGTGCATGTGTCCATATGTTCATGTGTGCATGTGTGCATAAGTGCATCACTGGTAACAATGTGCGGACACTGTAAACTGTGTTTCCTGTCTTCCTCCCACAGGTTCTGGTGCAGCTCTGGTGTCCTGCAGCAGGGAACCTGAATCTGGTGCCACAGGTACTGGTAATGATGATATCTGTTTAATGGTACAGGAAGGTGTGTCAGGGTCCGCCATTGGTCAGCCAATTGACAGTACACAGCTGTCAACCCCATCATTGCGCACAGTCATCCTGCCAGTACATCCTTTGTCACCATTGTCCTTAGGTGATGGACAGGATACAGTGGGCATTGACCAGGGTAATGTGGTACCTGTGGCACATGCTTCCCCACACAGCAGCCATGGGCAGTGTCCTGCGATGGTACCACACAGACAGTTGCCCATGGGTTCTCGTGGGAGCATCTGTGGGTGTACTGCCTCTGGCAGACATGCCCAAAGAGGTCTGTCAACCTCAGCTATGTTTCGGGCTGTCATGCAGGCACAGTCGCGTATGGAAAGGTACACCAGACAGGGTCTGAGGGAGCTGAGAGCATGTCGCACAGCCATGACTGACAGTATGCGTGACATCGCGGATGCTATCCGTAATTTCACTGATGTCATAGACAGACATTGTGGGGACATATTACAGCAGTTCCACAACCAAATGTCCATGAGCCAGGGCAATGGTGGGCAGTTGCGGCGTCGATGTGGCCGTATGCCAGCAACAGCAGCAGCTGGCAGTCGGCACGGATGACAACAGGCCCGCGCACGCCCCCATAGTGCCAGCAGCAGCCCCAGCAATGCTGGGTCTGTGCTGTCATCGGAACACCTCAGGAGACCACGTGCACGTGGCTCTGGACAGTTCCAACAGGGACCTGTGTCCAGTAAACACACTCCCGCTTCTGATGACAGTACCCAGTCTGGCTTAGTACTGGATACGGTCCATAGCACCCCTGCCAGGCACAGGTTCCGTGTCCGTGCCCACAGACACTGATCTGTATGACCTGCCAGGTGCAGTCTGTGGCTGTCCACAAACCCCTGTATATGGCAGCCATGAGGTGGAACTGTGTGCGTGCATACACACATGCAAAATGTTAACACCTAGGGCGACCACATACACGTACACACTGCACCAACACTGCCCCACCCTGTACTGCTGCCCCTCACCAACACACATACACACACATGTCAATTGGTGGTATCAGTGGCAGACTCAGGCATACCTAATTCACACCCTGTGCATATGATGACACTGTGTCACCTCCTGCAATCTCCAACATCATTGCGGGAACAGGTAAACACGTTGCTGATGCACAGGGTGACTACATAGAAGTGTATTAGTAGTATCATGTTGGTAACAGTACAGTGTGCTTATATGACTGTGTGTATATCCCAGCATGCCTGATGCAGTAACCGTATGAATGTCCTGAATTGTCATCTGCACCCATAGTACGTACCAAAGTGTAACAGCTGCACATAATTGCATGCCGGTGGTAAGGATGTCAACAGATAGCCGCATACATGGGTAGCACAGGGGGGAAGCTAACGCAAGTAGTGATATGCAATGGTGGACATGTACAGTAATGGTGTCAAGTTGCCCACAACAACTATGCAATGTGGATGTTTGTGCATGTTGATATGTGTGCAGTACCAATGTAATCCAAATCACAATTAACTATGGCATAATATCAGTTCTACCATGGGCATCTGCGCTGTGTATTCCTGGGTACATGTTGATAGTGCCTACATATTTGCATTGTTACTTACTGTTAGTGTTACCCCTTCTTTGTTGTACAATGAACTACTTCCAGCCCTGCTTACTGTAGCTTTGTTTGCATGCATGTTCGCTTGGGGCTCCCTGGAACACTGCTTACACCTGCAATGCAGAGTTGCAGTGCTTCTGTGGACTCCTAGTGACATCTGCATAGCGTACGATACGTATGTCAAGTTTACACATGACAGAACGTCACTGTCCGTCCTGTTCGCATGTACGTTGCCTGTGACACATTGCACATGTCTTACCTGGCATTTACCCACGTGTGCAGTCATATATGCCAGTGCTATGAAACAGTAGCAGTACACCCACACATACACACCTTCAGTATGTTGTTCCCCATTGGCCCTATGTGTTGGTACTCACCATGGCAATCACACTACTAGGGTAGCATGTGCAAAGGTAACCTGTGAATCACCTCTATGGTCCAGTTGTGGTTTATGTAAGTCATGTGGCAATGTCACAGCTGCCACATGTATGCAGTCAGCCATTACCCTTGGCCAGGAACGTACAACACATGTGTGGGATGCCACCACATAGCCAATCTGGGGACTGAGCTCTCTGAACCCAGTAATGCCATACCCTGTCAGGTGGCATGTCATATTACAGTGACTACAATACAAGTCAGACATAGACATGCACTGACAGCATGCTGAACACACTGGGGCATACGTGGGGACTCAGAATAGCATCCTGCCTGAGCATCATACACCTCCGCAGCTGGTACACAGGCATATGTTCCGTCGGAACAGAGCACATGCCACACATGGCACACACATCCCGTGTGCCACACACTCACAGCCTGTAGGGCTACACAACACACCTGCTACAGATGTGTCAGTTACCTGTCTTGGGTGCTGCACTGGGGTCCCGCTCAACAGGCTGTATCTGGTGAAGGTCACAGTGATATGCCTCAGGGGCACAATGGTCCACCACAGAACACATGCATACAGGTCAGTCAGAGGCATGGACACATATGACTCACTCATTGACCATGCCACTATGGATGACCTGAGACATACCTCCCTGGACTACATGATAGGGAACATAGAATGGATCTCTCAGCATGTGGCACGGGCCTGTATGAGCCTGATCTTGGTTGCCAACATACCCTCACCAGGTATGCTACCACTATATGTAGGAAGGGTGTTGTATGTCTACATTCTGCTCAGTCTCCAATGTCATTCATAGGGTATCCACTGGCTGTCAACATGTGCTTACATGCTAGGGAAGCCACAATGATGTGGAAGGGTCAGCTTGCACGTGACACCCATGGACCGATGTATATTGGCGAAGCTCCTTGATGCACACATACTGCCTTATGCTGCAGGACACGGATTACATAGCCACCTCCACGGGTATCACACAGGTTAGGACACTAACAGTGCTGCTACACAACACCAGCAGTGTACACCGCAAGATGCATGCACTGGACACTGTCCTCAGCATGGTGAACTGCAATGTCTGTGCAGTACCAGAGTCCTGATTCATGGCTCACAGGTGTAACCCATCACTGACAGGTTATACCTCATACCATGCCTGTCGTCTCCTACACATGTAACACACATGGACAGGGGGGTGGTATCCCAAGGCACCACAGATACACACACCTCCAGGTTGTTGGCACAGCACAAAGCATCAGGGCCTAATCATGTGCAGCTAACAGTGTGTCGGACTGCCATCTGGTTCATAGCCTGGCACACACAACCCTCCCATACACAGGAAAACCACCTATCCTCCATAACAACACTGACAATATGACAGTCTCAAGAACTGTCTTTATATGGCTGGACTGCATCCAGCCAAACATTGTGCATGAGCATTACTGTAGCTACAACACACTAGTTGAAGGGTTCACAGCATGTGGTCACTGAATTGCAGTGGAATGACATGGTACCACTCCCACAACAGGTGGGAACACGCAGCACCTGTACATCGACTACATATAGACTATATGGCCCAGACCAGATGTGTATCTACTAGGCTAGGCTATCGAGGGCATATTTGCCCCTAGCCTATAGTTTTTTAGTTTTGTTTAACCCTTTACCCTACCCTTATATATAACATTATTTTGCTGTGCCCTGTGTGCCTGTGAGAGTGACACTGAGGTAATCCCTATCTGGATCTCTCATCATCCATCCATCAATTGGTCTTGAACAAAAGGCAGCGAGGTCTGCCTCTCATATATATATTTGATTTTTTTATTCACAGCATAGAGTCTTTGTTGGGTGATGAATCTATCCAGCACGCCCATTAATTAAGTTTCGAGGGGTTTAAGTCTCTCTGCCTTGTGGCTCTCTGGATCTAGATTTTTTGAGGTGAAGCATATTCATCAAATCTGGGTTTGACATGGCCTTGTATGTTAGGCAAAGGTCACCTCTGACCCTGCTGTAGGTATTTTACCATATACACCCACACTGTATAGACACATACCGTGTGCGGCCCCTGCACAGTAAGACACAGTCATATTGGTATACATTGCAAATACCATTTATCCACTCGAGGCATGTGTCAGACATGGTAACTACTGCAGGTCACAGGTATTTATGTGTATGTGCCACACACATACATCATGTGTACAATGTCATTGCTGGTTTAGGCAATGGCATGCATTGTTATGCACAAAGACCCACACAAGGTCATAATGTGTGACACAACCACACGTGGCAGTTGTGGGTTACCAAAACATACCTGTCTGTACTCTGGCAATGGTAATAGACCCAGTAGCAGAGTGCACTATTGGCATTACTGGCCAACTAGCCCTGTTTGGCTGTGCTGATATCCCCTGTGTTTACTGGGGGAATATGCAGCATCTGGTGTATTGTAGTATTTGCCAAAAGGATCTGTTCTCTCACACTTGCATTTACACACACCCTACTACCCCCACACACACACTGGCACACTTACCATTTGCAGGATTCATACCCATACCTAACTAAGTCACGACATGTGAGAAAGAAGCATTAGCAAAGCGGACTGTTCGGATTATTAGATGGTTCCTCTTCTCTGGCTGTACTTATAGGCTGCTGACATCATCAGTATTTTGAAAGGGTAATGTGCATCAGGTAGTGTGATCTCCGGATTGCCAAAACTAACATGTTTTTCATACAGAAATGCACACACACAAACTCCCCATATCCAAACACACACACTTGCAGGTTTCAAACCCCTATCTACATATGTCATGGCACTTGAGAGTGATGCTGTAGTAGGTTGCACTATTCTGATTACTGGCAGATGTCTCTTCTCCAGCTGTATGTATAGGGTGCTGTCATCATCACTGTTTGGAAAGGGTAATGTGCATCATGTAGTGTGATCTCCTGATTTCAAAAAAGCGCATGTTTTTCATACAGAATTGCACACACACAGAGTCCCCACATCCAAACACACACACATGCCATTTACAGGTTTCAAACTCCTACCTAACTATATTATGACACTTGGGAGAGACGCATTAGCAGAGTGTGCTATTTGAATTATTTGCAGGTTTCCCTTCTCCTGCTGTACTTATAGGGTGCTGACATCATCCGTGCTGAGATAGGGGAATGTGCATCCTGTAGAGTGCTTTCACAGATGCCAAAAGAGACATCTCCCTCACACAGACTTGCACACACACTAACCCCCTCCACACACACTGAGCATTTGCAGGATTCAAGCCTCTACCTAACTATGTTATGACACTTGAGACGGATGCATTAGCAGAGTGCGCTATTCACATTACTGGGAGGTTTCTCTTCTCCTGCTGTACTTATAGGGTGCTGACATCATCCGTGCTGAGATAGGAGAATGTGCATCCTGTAGAGTGCTTTCACAGATGCCAAAAGGGATGTCTCTCTTACACAAACTAACCCCCTCCCCCCACACTGAGCATTTGCAGGATTCAAACCCCTACCTAACTAATGTTATGACACTCGAGACAGACGCATTAGCAGAGCGCGCTATTCACATTACTGGGAAGTTTCCCTTCTCCTGCTGTACTTATAGGGTGCTGACATCATCAGTGTTTAGAAAGGGGAATGTGCATCCTGTAGTGTGTTCTCCTAGTTGGCAAAAGGGATATTTCTTTCATACAGTCTTGAACACACACTAACCCCCTTCACCCACACTGAGCATTTACAGGATTCAAACCCCTATCAAACTATGTTATGACACTCAAGATGGACGCATTAGTGGAGCACACTATTCGCATTACTGGGAAGTGTTCCTTCTCCTGCTGTACTTATAGGGTGCTGATATCATCAGTGTTTAGAAAGGGGTATGTGCATCCTGTAGTGTGTTCTCCTAGATGGTAAAAGGGAGATTTATTTCATACAGTCTTGAACACACAATAACCCCCTCCACACACACTGAGCATTTGCAAGATTCAAACCCCTACCTAACTATGTTTTGACACTCGAGACGGACGCATTAGCAGAGCGTGTTATTCACATTACTGGGAGGCTTCCTTTCTCCTGCTGTACTTATAGGGTGCTGACATCATCAGTGTTTTGAAAGGGGAATGTGCATCCTGTAGTGTGTTTTCCCAGTTGCCAAAAGGGACATTTCCCTCTCACACACACAAACCCCACTCACCCACACACACACTGAGCATTTGCAGGATTCAAACATCTACCTAACTCAATTATGACATGTGAGGGAGAGGCATTAGCAGAGCGCACTATCCGAATTACTGGGCATCTGTTCTGCACCTGCCGTATTTATAGGGTGCTGACATCTTTATTTCTACAGAGGTATGTACATGTAGTACTACCTGTCAGGTGGGGGATAGCATATATATGTATTTGCAGCCACCTACGTCAGGGTCAGATATGCACATCGCACTGGCAGGTTATGTTCTATACCATGCTTTGTGACCACAGGACCTGTAACACACAACACAACCAGTCCAGAACACCACACCCACATCCAGGACACACACTTAGCTTCCCTGGGAACAGTGCCGGATATGCAGGTGTTCACATACACCATTCCAGTTGTTAACATCAGGTACAGGCATATTGTGTGTGAGAACTACTCAGGCCTCTACCACTTTACCCTACAGCCACTACAATTTGTGGGTCCATGTGCTATGGCAGAACCACACACCACAGCCACATGGGGAATACATATTGCACCTGTCCATCTGCAACATGGGTACTCACTGTTCCACACCAGAGGTAGACCACCATTGTTGATATCTGACCATACCCACCTTTCCCTGGACATCCATATCCCATCTCCACCCCCAGGCAAGGTTGTCACTGCACACAAACTGTATTTAGCACAAGCAGACTCTACACTTGTAAAGACTGGGGTGGACGACTTCAGAGGACCCATGCTGGGGGACTATACTGGCCACTCAGCATAATCCTTGACAATTGCATTCTATGAGCATGTGTACAGTTTGCATTGATCATGCTATCCCACATATACCCATGACTGCTCCACAACAAGACACCTGTCCGGTGTACACCAGCCATATATGAGCCGTACAACAGACAGAGTGAGCTAATATATTGCAGAGCTGTAGCCCACAGAGGGAGGACATCTGTGAACAGTTCCAGCACGGCACTTCATTCACACATAATCATTACAACACAGTGTTGACAGTGGAATTGTCCAGAGAATTCTGATAGGGCTCCCCTCAGTCTGTTATTGATGGACACTTACTGTCAGAGATCCTCAGCAACCCTCTTCCAGCACACACCAACAACATGGCTGTGGCTTAGCACATTCAATCTCTGGGACCTCCACGGTGCCCCTGCTTGACAGAGGCACAGCTCACTAGCCTCACATGTTGCCTTCTGTGACCTACTTTACAGTGGCACAGTAGCCTACTGTACTGGGGATGCAGATGCCAAGCACACTCTGGCTGAGTAGTCATTCCCTAGGGCAACAAGCATAGTATTGACCTCTACACCCATATGTTCAATTGTCGGATGCACAATATCTTTTGTGCTGTTCTACTGTTTGCAGGTCTTTATTGCCATAGCATTCCCTGTTCCTATGACCAACTTGTGTATCTGTGGAAGATGTTTGCATATGACGGCGATCCACTATATCACTTATGTCTCTGTAGTCATTTACTGTGTGCACTGGGCAGATTGCTGTGTTGTGGTTGGTTCCTCGACGGACACGTACAAATACCAGATATGTGTGGCCAACTGCTAAACGGAGATATGGCCTAAGTGTGTGAGCATGCCCAGTTCAGCCTTTCCATGGCATGTTGTCTGACATATGCCTCATTTATCAAAGTGTGCGAGCATGCCCAGTGTGAGCTTTCCATATGTTGCACTCTGAAGTCCACCACATATTTGGGTGTGTGTGAACTTCAACAATATCTCACGTTTATGGGTGTGTGTTGGGTGTCATGTTGTGTACTAACTAGCCAAATGCTTCGTGTCTGCCACAACAGGGATTATACTTTGCCTGCAGGGATTGCATGGGATACTTTGCAGACAGTTCTCAACATACTTTCATAATGACCTAACACTGTAGTACCGTATAGTGTACTGGTTCAGTACTTTCACTGTGGTGGACAGTATCCTGGGCTTTAGTCCTATGACTGCTTGACATCTTCATAGTGAGCACAACAGACTGTGTAGGGGCCAGTTGTGCACATATGACCATGTTGCATTATGTTCAGATATGGACTACCTACACCAGGCTCGTCCAACATTGGCAGTGTATTCCACAACATAGGTGGACATTGGCAAACACTAGCGATGTTCCCTAGGCCATTTCTGATGGTAGTCACAGGGTGTGTTTGTCCTTCAACACACATTGTAACTGGAGTTTGCCATGACATATGTCATGGTTAGTATACTGTGCCTCCGTCTACCTCTGACATAACAGTGATACCCAGGGTTAGCCCACCATCTCCCATCCACTCATCAGGATTCCTCTTGAGGGGTGTTGATAAGTGACTCCCTGGCTGACCTGTACCAGGAGTTTACTGAAGAGTGGGGGGCCTTCTGTGTTATGGATAATTCTGTATAGTTTGTCTTATGTATGTCAGTGCTGGGGTTCAGGTCTCTCATGTGCATAGCTCATTGCCATTCAGATTGTACAAGGTGCAGCATGTTCATTGATTCCAGGTTGGACATGGCTTCATACATCAAGCACAGCTTGCCTGTAGCTGGGCAGTATGGCAGTGTGTGGGGCTGCAGTTTGTTTACTCAGGCAACACATGGCATCTATTCATGCTCTTTGCTACTCCTGGTGGGGTACTGTTGTGGACTTTACAGTTGATGGTGGTGTCTGCTGAGGTATATCCCACAGGGGCTATTGTAGTCAATTGTGACGCTGATGGAGGATGACTGCAGAGCCACAGTGACATCCCCTTATCTACATCTGCCAACCTTCATGTTTGGGTGGGTATATAGTATATGTTTCTGCAAACACTACAGCCACATGTTTGTCCAGTGCAGGATATCTATCACCTTTTGTACCCAGGTCTCACATTACATGTTAGGTACGTCATGGGTTAACACCTGTGTGGTAATTTGTGGGCACTTACTGTATATCCACGGTGGTTGTCTATACACAGTTCTGCAATTAGCTTGCTGACATGGCTATGGCTCCAGTTGTCTGTTTGTAGGTGGCCCTTTGTGGGTTGCTTGTGTCAGCTGGGGGTCGGATATGGTGGGCTGTTTGTACTCCTCTACATACATGTTCAGTCACAGTCCTTCCATGTTGGCCTATACCTATGGGACATATATACAGAACGGGGGGGCAGGACCAGGCCTTGTGGGATGCCACTCATATCTGCTTTGTAGTCTGACATGGATGCAGCATGTCTGACCATGTCAGTTCTGTCCTTGGTCTGGTTTGCAACCCCTCTACTGACATAGGGGTATATATTTAAGCTGGTGAACATATCCATACTGAACTCATACGGTATTGTCTAGAAGCATGTGCATGGTCCAGCTACGCAGTGTGGACCACACTGCCCTCATCAATGACCTTAATGACTGCTTCAAATGGGTCAAACGTTTAGGGGCAGGATCTGCAGTTATGACAGCCACACTGTGTAGGGTCCAGTATCAGTAGGTCCACAATAGCCTTCTGTTTGCGGTACATACTGATCCTTTCCATAGCTGTGCAGACCAAGCTTGTCAGGATCCTGTTGTGGTAGTTTGCAGTATCCATTCAGGCAACACCTTTGTTGTGAAGGACCACTCCTGTTGTACACTGCTCTTTGGGTACATATCCTGTGGTAAGGCTGACATTGGGCAGTAGTGTGATTTGGCATTCCATTATTCTTGGAGTCCATGTTGGCCTCAGCCCAGGACACCATCACATACCTTTGCTGCTGTGTGTTTTGCTTTGCAGATGATGGCCGTTACCTCAGCATCTGCAATGTCAGGGGACCAGCAGTGTGCTGGGATAGATATTTTGCACTCTGGGGGGGGGTGTTTGCACTGCACCTGTCAGGTTGTATGTTAGCAATATGTGTGTGTGTTTGGTATGTTGTTTGTAATATCTGTGTGATTCAGAGCATATCTCTGGATGCCCAACATGGTTCCTGCCATCAGTTAGGTAAGCCTTGTGATTATCCTTAGTGTCCTGTACATTTTGTATCTTCATAGGTTCATGGGTTCATACTAGGCTATCCACCCTAGGGCATTAGTAAGCCTAGCCAGAGTGTGTGTGTCTTTCGCCACCCCTTGCTATGTTTCTAGTATGGCCATTTATGAATTTCTTTACTGTGCCTCTGTCTGGTCATGACACAGTGAAGACCCCCAGTATACATGTACGATCATCCATCCACTTGGCAATATTCCTGTTGAGGGGTGTCAGTGAGGGGCTCTGCCTAACATGGATTGGGATCCTGTTTCTGGGTGTGGGGAGCCTCTGGGTTATGTATCTGTCCCTCCAGCACATCTTATTTCATTATGTGTTGAGGCTGACATCTGTCACTCTCACAGCTCCAATGGCTTTGATTTCCTGTGGTGGAGCATGTCCATTACTCCTGTGTTGGACATGGCCTTGTACAACAGACATACAATGCCTCTGTGTAGGCAGTCTGTGACTGCATTCAGCTGGGGTGTCTACAGCCAGGCAGCATATGACATATATTTCACACCCTTTTTCCTCTTGGTGGGGTAATTATGAGGTCTTCCGAACCGCTACAGGTGTCACGTACGGTACATCCCATATGAGTCATTGTACTAGATTATGGGTCTGATAAGGGAACAGTACAGCGGCACAGTGACCTCTGTTGATGTAGATGTGAATCCTTTCATGATACGGTGTCCAATATCGACAATCTTCCTAGCCACATTGGCATTGTGAGTGTCACATGACAGATTACTGTTGACTTGTGTCCCTAGGTCCCTGATTACTCCTTGCATACATAATGGTTTGCCACCTATGTGGTAATTTGTGTGTACCTTGTCTGGTATTTGGTGGGGCATTCATACTGTCCAGTGTCTTCAGGATGTCTGGGTGGAGTTCTTGTGTGTGAGAGTGTGGTCTGTCGCATGCTACAGACTGTACAGCAGTTTGGACTACACTTAGGTGCACATGGGTGATCTCCGCTGCTTTGTGCATAGTCAGTTACCTGGCCATATGGGTGTCTGTGCTGCATATGGATTCTCCCCCTCCTTTGATGTTTTGGTGCAGGTGTTGGGGCCATAACACATGATATGTGGTATAACCTAGTAGTGCTGGTGTGCTATCACTAGGCTTGCAGCAGGCTTCTGTCACTGCACAGACATCGATGTTCTCCATAATGGGAAGTGCCTCAGGGGCATGCATATTGCAGTTTACACATCTGACATTGGTCAGCATTACCCTTATGTTTCCTACCACTTATGTTTTCTAGGGTGGTGGGTAGTCTTTTTGGCCTTGCCTACATACGGCTCTATGGAGGTGGCAAAGGCTTTATCCAGTATCCAGATGCACAGGGGTAACAGGTGCAAGCCATCCCTGGAACAGCAGCATGGCTTGTCATGCTTGACATCTCAAGCAGACAGACATTAGACCCTCTTGGACTGACAGCTGTAACTGTGCCAGCTGTTAAACATGATCATTCTGTGTTTGTACTGTGGCATCATTCTTGGTGAGGGTTGGATGCTGCACACAGCCAGTGTCATACTGGCCTGGGGTACATACTCAGAGGGATCATCCATGCCTCTTTTCATGTAGACCATGGAGGTACATCTCAGGTCATTCACACCAGCATGGACATTGAGTGCATTGTATTTCTGCTTGCTTTGGGGTGACCTGCGTACTTGTGTTATGTGGCATTTTCTGGCAGCCTACAGGCAGCTTACTCTACCCTTTCCCTTGTTCAGTCTGGTGAGTGGGACAGCAGTCTGTCTGCCTATACAGACACCTATTACAACTGTATCAGGCATGTTGTTTCTCCTTCTGGCCTGTGACTGTTTGGCACACCAGCTTTGTGTACTATTCATTGCATGTGCTATGTTTGGAGGTTGTGGTTGCTTGTGATCTGCTTTGGAGGTTTCTGTTGATGTGGTGTGTTTGTAATTAGGGCCTCTGGGAATATTTTTCTGTGTTTATGTGTTTGGTTTACAGTTGTGGTAGGTCTATGTGGGACTGGGTTTGTGGTGTATGTGGTTACCTTCTCCTCCTGACTAGTTTTGACAGTACTGAGTTGGTGGAGCTCAACCTCTGGTTTGGATACATGGTTGCATCTATCACATATATTTGTATTTATTGGGGGGTGTTGTGGTTGTCTGTGTACTTGGGACAGGTGTCACATTGCCTCTGGATTCACAGATTCTACTTGTTGTGGCTGGACTTAGTGGATTGTATGTGTGGACATATGTTATTGCCATACTACTGGTCAGTGATTACTTACCTTTTTATGTTTGCTCTATCATGTGGTAGATTCCTCATTCTCTTGCATGGTTTGGTAATGGCTGGAGTTCAGCATGCCAGATGCCTGCGTGTATGGCATTGTGTGTTGTTGTTATTTGTGATTGCATACTCCAAGCATTCCTGGCTGTGTTCATGGAATTCCTGTATAACATGTTCTGTGGTGTGTCCCATATTCTGCACTTGCACAGGGCCTTTCATGGATTCAACATCAGTTTGGAGGGCTGCAGCCTATGCTTTACACATGTTTTTCACTGTGGTATTCTGGCCAGGGACTGGAGTCGGGATGTGTATACCCAGTGTGATTACTCTATGGTCTGGTCTTACCAGTGAGGGATACACTTCTCATCTTGCCATCCAGTACACATGTTGCTGATTATCACATCCAGTATGCTTACCCCTCTTGTGGGAGTGGTACGTTGCTCCTGGGCATTTCTGTTTATGGATCCTGGGAACTTTTCTCCTACTGTGTTGGTGCTAGTATAATGCTCCCAGTGTGTGTCTGGGTATTTTCAGTCAAGCAATATAATGTGGTTTGGGGGGCTTGATATATTCATGTATTCCAACATAGGCCAGGTGCAGTTCCTGGTATTAGGACAGTAGTCTGCAGCAGGCTATATACTGGGAGGTGGTTTTAGCCATTGGTATTTGACCATGGCTAATCCATACTGCTTCTTGTTGTGGTACCAACATTGGGGTGTGGTTATCCTTGACATTTATTGCTATTCACCCTCCTTTTGCAGCTTGTTCCATGTTTTGCAGCTGTACAGCACAGTATGAGGTGTGACCTGGTAGTGTTAGGGTGCTGATGTGAGCCTTGACCCAGTTCTCTATTACAGGACTGGTATCTACATTCTCCATACTGTGTGCGTTTACACTGCACACATCTTGCTGTTTAGACTTCTTGCATTGTGTAGCATTACATATAGGTTCCTATCTCTTGTGGTACCTATGAAGGTGGGTTTGTGTTTTGAGACTTACCTATTCAGGGTATGCTGTGGGTACTGACAGCATTTGCCCGTATCCATGGGGC
Source organism: Protopterus annectens (assembly GCF_019279795.1). Taxonomy (NCBI): domain Eukaryota; kingdom Metazoa; phylum Chordata; order Ceratodontiformes; family Protopteridae; genus Protopterus; species Protopterus annectens. Next base: position 1,727,037,344 of record NC_056743.1, on the reverse strand, counting down.
ATGGAATGATAGGTGCACACCACCCCTAGCAGGTGGTGCATCATGTCATGCTCCGCATGTCTTCCTAGCCTGAAAAACATTGGCTCCCCTTTGACTAACTGCATTACTTCAGCCAGTTATTGCACTTGATCATCCCGTCATCATTTTGTGGCTTCATGCTTGGTGAGGGTGGATGTTAGTCAGGGTGCTCAGGTGTGCATATAGTACATGGTGTTACATTACTTAACACATGGCATTCATGCCTCAGGTGGTGCTGCAGGGCTGCCTCTGTCTGATGCGCATATTACACTTCCCTGTACATGTTTGTGAGCAGGTCATGTCATTTTAGGAATCCATGTTATTATTTGAGTGAGTCAGAGGGGGTATCATTCCCAGGGTTCCTACTGAGCCAGTGTATGTGCTATCCGTTGCCTCTTTGCCAAGGCCAGGGCATACTGGGCAAGCCTCCTTCTGCCTACTGGGGCAGGCTCAGGTTGTTCCTCCTCCGAGTCACGCTCTGCCTGTGATGGCCTTGGCAATGGTGGGGGCTGTTTGGCCCAGCCCTATGCTGGTCCTGCTGCAGCTGTTTTCACAAGATCATATTATGTAGCATAGCACATACCATGACAGTTTGGGTACATGTAGTTGGTGTGTACTGCAAGGCTCCACCAGATGTGTCCAGACACTGGAACCGTGACTTGAGCAGCCCAAACACACGCTCAAATACATTACGTGTTTGTGCATGTGCCTCATTATGGCGTTCCTGTTCAGGTGTGTGCGCGTTTCTGATGGGTGTCTTCAGCCATGGCTCCAGTGCATAACCTGCATCCCTCACTAGGTGTCCATGTGGGATGTCCCCATTGGCAAATGTCTGGTACAGCTGCGTCAAATGCCAGATGTGGGAATCGTGGTAACTCCCAGGGCAGCCAGCACACACATTCATTATTATGCCCTGGGCATCACACACGACCTGGCAGTTGATGGAGGGGAAGCCCTTGTGGTTAATGTAGGCCCTACCCCGCTCACCGGCTGGTGCTTTGATGCATATGTGCGTGCAGTCTATTGCACCCACTACCTCAGGGTATTCCACTATTTGCTGGAAGAGACGCATATTGCTGGCCAATACCTCACGGGCATTGGGGAAATATACATGATCACCGACATGTGCTGACATGGCATCCAGGAACTGGTGCAGTACCCTGGAGGCTGATGCCTGTGATATCCCCATTATATCGCCAGTTGGTCTCTGGAAGGTACCTGTTGCTAGTATTCTTAGGCCAACACATACCTTGGTTTCCACTAGGATGGGTTCCCCTCTGTTGGTTCTGTGTGTGAAGCGTGGCCTGCACAGCTCAACAATTTGCTGCAGGAGCTCTCTGTCCACTCTATAGCGCTCTACTATCTCCAGCTCATGTAACCCATGGTAGGTGACCCTGGGCCTGTACACTCTTCTCCATCTCCTCACTGTGGGTTTTCTGGCACCATCTGCATTGTCACCACCCTCAGCAAGTCGCCTATGTCTCATTATGACAGCTATGGCAGCCCCTAACATTTCTGCTCTGAGTGAAGCTTTTTCAGTTTTCACTTCTATTAGCTTACTCCTGTCTTGCAGTGTCTCTTAAGAGAAACATCCTGCACTACTGTTTGCAGAGTTTTAAGTGCTGGGCTGGGCTACTATTCTGCCTGTGTAATTGCCTGCTTCTAATTGTTTTCACCTGCTAGCTTCAGCAGTTATCCCTGCTAGCTTCCTATTAACTCTGTTGCTTCCTTTTTCCTTTCTGTTTCCTCAGGGGGGAGCAACGTGCATACCAGCAGAAACACGCTCACAGTGGCTTACACGCACGCACACGTGCTTACACGGTTCAGAATCTTCTTATTCGGGTTAAAACGCACGCACACCCGTGCAAACACTGTTACACATCTGCCAACATCCTCCAACATGCTCAGCCTGCCCTACACGTGTGCACACCCGTGCAACCAGTGTTAAACATCTCACAACACGCTCCCACATGCTCAGTCTGCCTTACACGCACGCACACTGCCCTACTCGCGCTTCATGGCGTGCACATGTGCGTATGCACGCCCAGCAAGAAACTTTGGTGTAAGCAACTGTGTACACCTTCCATTTCTTGACTTTCCCTGACTTATCTAGTGGCACACCTCTTTCCATGATCTGTGTCTGTTATCTGTCATGTTACACTGACCTCCAATGAACTGCATTTCTTTCTACCATTCCCCCCTGTGATGTCACCTATCTCCTACTCTATTCCTCCCCCTTATGTATCTCTTACACTACTCAGACTGTGCTCATTTGCTATGTGACTGTGAGATTCAGTATCCTAACCCTCATTTACATGAGATTGCCTACTAATGCTTAGTTACATGTGTTAGACTCAGCTTCCCCACTTAGCAACCACTACACGGTGGCCATGTTGTTTTTGGTCTGCTGGTCCCTGCATTGTCATTCCATGTATTGCATGAAACCCACATTTGTGAGTTTATAACCTTCTTTTTTATGTTTTTATACAGTGCAGCCCGTTTGCACGGGGCTGCGCTGGGTTTAAAAATCGGCGATCGCCAAAAAAAAAAAATATATTTTTATTATTTTTACATCGGGTTACCATGCCAATGGCCACATATTTGGCCATTGGCATGCTGCCTGAGACATATGCACCCTTTATTTGGAGCTGACATGGCTCTGTTGTGGAATTTGCAGAAACGTACTCAGTTGTCAACTGAGTACATTTCTGCAGCTAAAACGTCTCTTACACGGACTGGTTTCTGCTTCGTGGGTCGCTAATATACCTTATTTGCATACCTTTCAGCTGCAAGTGAGGTATTTAGCATGTCCACGCCCAGTCCCTGTAAGAGACATTTTAGCTGGTCTCTTACACGGAGTTTAGGGCCGTTCCTGGATCGCGAGGCTTGCATGGAGTGTTACACGTCTCTTACACTCCGTGCAAGCCTTCGTGAATCCTGCCCAAAGTCTTTCTCTCAGAGAGAGTTCTTAAATTAATAATCAACATTTCTGATGGGTTAGCATGGATGACATCACTCTTTGTCACCTGCCTTCAGTTCCCAGGTTAACAGAAACTTAGCAAAATTTAACATTTCTCTGTGAAAAATATATATCTCTCAGATGTTTGCTCAGAACTGGAAGTCATAAAACAATTAAATACTTTTACATTTGAAACCTAATAATTATTTCTTTTTCAAGACAATAGAAAGAACTTCCAAGTCTAGGCATCCTGTCTTCTTCCTCTATTAATTAACTTTACAGCACATTGTAAACCACTTTTAATTTCAACTTATTTTCTTAAAGCTTTGCAAGTTAACTTCTACTATTAAAACATGCATTTGTACAGGTGAGAACACTTTATAATCCCAAAATTCTGAAATATTGAATTTCAGAATCCAGAGATTATAAAACCGAAAGCTCAAAATTCCAAAACCCCAGAAGCGTGAATTTCAAAATCCGGAAGTCCGGAGATGTTTAGTTAGCGCTTCTGGTGTTACAGTTTGTGAATGGATAGCTAGAAGTTCAGGTAAGTATTTATGTTTAAGGGTTTTGGTTCGGGGCTTTAGTGTGTTTTGTGATTGTGATGTGTGTGTGCTCGAGGGGAATGTAGCTTGTATAGTGGTGTTTTTGTGTGTTTGTCTGTGTAGTGCTACCTTGGAGTTAGTATATTTAAGTAGGGTGGTGTGGGGGGTTGTGTGTTTGTTTGTGGGAGGAAGGTGTGTGTATGTTATGTGTGTGGTGTGTGATTAGCATTGGTTTCATGGTTTTGAAATTCATGCTTTTGAGGTTTCAGGATTTTAAGGTTTCGGTTTATGATCTCAAGATTATGAAATTCAGTATTTCAGGATTTTGGGATTATAACGTGAACCCACACAGGTATATAGTGTATATACATTTCTGTTCTTTTCCAGTAGGGTACACTGTGGTTACATTCTTGAAGCTCAGTACATAACATACAGTTCAATACACACTTCTGCCACAATATCTTAATTTCCACATAACATATAGATCGCTTACATTTGTAAGACAAGCATATGAATCATATTAATATTCATAAATGACATATGGTTATTTACAAAATTCCAGATAGCTGGGCTGGCAGTGTCACATTTTTCCCATCTCCAAAATCTCAAGCTAGTTTTTCAAGTAACCCTTGAGAAATGTTGCTTGAGAGGGTAAACCTAGCTGGGAATACCTTACCCCATTCCCTGTCTTGAGATTGCAGCTGCCTTGGCATTGCTGTCCCCAGTACCATGCTGCATTGTCCCATCATATGCCTGCAACCCTAGGCTCCACCATAGCAATTTGGTATTTGGTTGGCTGGTTGCCTGTAGCCATATATTCCCTCTCAGACTCCTCCTGCCTTCTATTGCCAATACTTAGCACAAGGGCCTCCCTGTCATGTTATGGTTTCATCATGTTAACATGATACAGTTTGTGCCCCTGCCTCCTGCCTTGCAGTTCTACCATGTAGTTAACATCACTGACCTTCCTTATTACCTCATAGGATCCCTGACAAGCTGCCTGCAGCTTGTTGTGTCTGAAAGGAATGAGAACTATTACCTGCTGCCCTACAGCATGCTGTCTAGCTTGAGCATTTCTGTCATACCAGACCTTTTTCTGCCATTGGGCATCTGCCCGGTTCTCCAGAGCCAAACCCATGAGTTCCCTGAGCCTTGTCCTAAGGTTTAGGACATGTGCCACAACACACTCCTTCTGGGATTCACACTCAACCTCCCACTCATCTTGAACCAAATCTAGAGGTCCCCTCCCCCTATGCCCATACAACATCTCTAAGGGTGAAAAACCTGTGGATTCCTGGTGAACCTTTCTGTAAGCAAACAGCAGATGGGGCAAATATTTGTCCCATTCCAGCTTGAACTGGTTTGCAAATGCCTGTTGCATGGACTCGAGTGTAGAGTTTAACCTCTCAATAAGACCATTAGTCTGGGGATGGTACAGGGTGGTCCTTAGGTACTTTACCCCACAGTACTTGCACAGACAAGCCAGCAGGTCTGATATGAAATTGGCACCTCTGTTAGTCAGTATTCCTTTTGGAAAATCTACCATGCTGAAAATCTCTAACAAAGTACTTGCCACCTTTTCTGCCTCAATGGAGGGCAGAGCCACTGCCTCAGGGTATCTGGTAGCATAATCTACTACCAGTAGGATATACTTTTTCCCTGTGGAACTTGGGGTACTCAGAGGACCCACAATATCTATAGCTACCCTCTGAAATTACTCCTTAAGCATAGGCAAAGGCATCAAAGGAGCTTTCACCTTGTCTCCTGCCTTGCCTACCTTTTGGCACTGCTCACAGGTCCTGTAGTATCATGTTACATCTCTGGAAATCTCAGGTCAATAAAAGATCTGCATAATATGTCCCTTTGTACATTTTATGCCCATATGACCTGCAAAAGGAATATCATGGGCTATGACTAGAAGTGCCAGAGAGTAGGCTCTGGGCACTACCAACTGATGTATTCTCTCAGCCTCTATTCCCCCCCCCCCTCAGGGGTATACTCTCTATAAAGTAACCCTTTGTCCCAGGATACAGATTCCCCTTTTCCTTGAGAATCAGGTGCCTCACTAGCCACCTCCCTCAGGCCTTGTAATGTAGGTCTGTCTCAACACTCTCTTTGCAACCCTTCCCAGGTCCCTTTCCTCGGGAAGTCTGGTATCCTCTGACAGCAGTGCTTTGCTGTCAGCCCAGTACTGCTACTCACCTCTACCCTTCCTCTACCCTTGCAGTCACTCTGTTCAAGGGAACATCTGTACTCACAAGCAACTTTGGCTCACCTTCAGAGTCACTGCTACAGGGTAGCTCCCTCCCTGAAGTAACCATCTCACCAGTCCTGGCTGCAAGTGTGCAGTCTGTCTGGGTCTCCTCCAGGCTGCCAGACCCACATGCTTGTCTCCAAGCCTGACTGCGTGTAATTGCATGCACACATGGTACTGCATTATCAAAATCATTCCCTATCAGGACATCTGTGGGGATATTCTAGTGAGGATAGGGATCCAGGGAATTAAATACTGTGGGAAGAAATAGCCAGGGAATTGTTATGGCTAGGCTTGTATAGGCCCTAGGGCCAATAGCCTAGTACCAACCTATGAACCTAGGAACCTATATCCTCAAATACAGCTACTTGCTGGCTTTCTTTTCCCACTCCCCATTCAAGGTGCGCCCTAGCCAAATGTATTTGGAATGGGGTCCCTCCTAAAGCTCTGACTGGAGTGGACTGCCCAAGCAAGTAGTGCTCCTCTGTAATCATTGATGGCATCACAATGGTTAGTCTGAGGCTGAGTCTCTCTTAGCCATGGACTCTTTCCCATTAACTAAGATAGGATATAACCTCTTGTGGTACTTTGGTACCCTTGTTGTCTTGAGATAACCTACTGATGGCATTTTGTCATTCCCATTTACTGGGTCTCCCATTTTCGTTCTCCACCTTGCCTCCGTGGACATCTATATGCTACATGGCCCCACTAGTTGCATTTAAAAAATGTAACCCTTGGTCCTGGATGTGTACCTGGACTAATAGTTTCCCCTGCTACTGGCAGACTCTATTGGGGCAGTTAGACCCATGAGCAGCCTAGATGTCCCTTTCCTGTGCAGTGATGCTATAGGTCTCCCTTCTTCCCCAAATCATCTGGAGTAGCGCCATTGTCTATCAATTAATCAGATTCTCATGTCCTCAGACAAAGTGCTAAGGGCTTGTTTCCTCACCAAAAGGTCTGACAGTCATTAAAAAGTGGTGACCTGACATCCATTCACCTACCTCTGAAAATAAGTGCTTAGTTCAGCAGTATATTCACACACACTTTCATCTGCCTTGTGTTTATGTTCATGAAACATTTTCTTATAAGCTTCTGGTGTTTACTTAAAATATTCTAGCAAACAATTCTTTACAACATTATAATTTAAACAATCAGTATTAGACAGTTTAGAAATTACAGTTACAGATTTACCATGGAGTAATGGGGTCAGGAAGCATACCCAGAGCCCTTGGGCAACATAATACCATTTACATACCCTCTCAAACATATGAATGAAACTATCAAACTTATCCCCCTCTGTAAATTGTGGATGAAATGTACTGACCTTTGTTGCTTCTGGGGTTTGGTTACTCCCTTTCCCATTTCCTCCATTACTCTGGTAACGAGTCAGCAACTCCTTTTCAGGTTGCCTCTGCCTCTCCATCTCCTCATTTTCCGGATGTCTCAGTCTCTCTGCTGCTTCTATTTCCAAATGATTGGCCTCCAACTCAAGTCTCTTTAACTCCAGATGGATTTTTAAGTCCTGTATGAAAAGGTTGAGCTGTCCGTTTTCTGAGAGTTGTACATCTCATCAGCCAGTCTAATTATCCTCCTGTTTGCTATTCTGCAATCATGTCTGCTTTAGTAAGGTTGGCATGCACCAGTCCTTTAGCCTGGCACAGCTCAGCCAACTGGCTCCTTGTCAACTTGGCATACTCCTCTGATGACATGCTTGCCTTCTCTCCATGACTAACTAAGCTAACAAAAAAATAAAACAATTGTCATATGAACTCTGAATCTTCATTGAATGGCTGACTGAGAGTACAAACACCTTCACTGACCACTGTACACAGGCTACAGGAATTTAATATTCACGCCACTACAAGCCAATTAATATGCGATGTGGCTATCTCACCACAGTCAGCCAATTAATATGTGATGTGGATATCCCACCACTGCTAACCAATTAATATAAGATGCCATTGCACTGGCCGAGCAATCAAGGAGCCTCAATCATCTCCACTAGCACCAGTGAGGGATGTACACATTGGAAGGATGACAAGAACAAACACAGTAAAGTACAATTTCCTATAAGAGCACACATAGATCATAGTCAGTCTGGTTTCTGCCTCTTTCTCCAGATCCCCGATAAGACTCCCCACTGGCACAGCTAAAGGGTTGAGATCTCAGCCGAGTGGCCAAAATAAGACCTCCAGCACCTTTTCTGACCCACCAGTGCTTCATGTCCCTGCCCAAGTAGCTGACACGCATACACATACACACACACTTTGAGATTTGATTTATATACCAACACACACATATACCTGGGGATGACCTGCACAGGTTTTACTAGCTATGCCTACTTCTGCCTAGAATATAAGGTAGTGCCAGCTGCCACCAGACACCCTTACTTATTGGCTACTATAAGACCCTTACAAAGGGTGACCATTCTTACTGTGTAATTTTACTGTTATCCAAATGGTAAGGGTGACCAGTCCTACTGTATAATATTACTATTATCCAAATGGTAAGTGTGACCAAAGCATTCAAGGCTATTTAGGAGTGGCCTGTACAGTGTCACCAAGAGCATATGCAAATAAAATGAAATAAATGGTCAAGCAGATGGCATAAACCACATAAAAACTTTTAATGCAAAAACAAAACTAAAAAGATAAGATAAAAGATAAGCTCATTCACATCAAACTAGATGCTTCATCAGATCTGCAACAATGAAATAATCAGAGCATTTAAGGCATTACCTTAGACCATGTGATTTGATCACAGGTTTTATAGGTATATAATCATTCAATACTTTGCCCTAGTAGGCTGTAAGATAATGATCCATTTAATGTCAGTGCACTCAGTATGAGTCCTGATGTCACCCCCTCTAGGGCTAATATAATCAAGTTCAAGCACCATAAACTTAAAACAATGCTCAGTCCCTTCCTGTATTACATGTTTTGATAAAGCATATCTATTATTGTTTATTAATTGAGTAAAGGTGTTCCCTAATACAATCTCTGAGGCACCGATTAGTCTTGCCAACATAAAATGATTGGCAGACATCACACACAGCCATGTATACAAGATTAGAAGAACCACAGTCAGCATACCTATTAAAATAAAACATGCTGGAAGTATCAGGATGAAAAAAATGATTGTCAGTTTTGATAAACTTACACATGCTGCAACACTTACAGGAAAATGCCCCAATCTTATTAGCATTATAAGAACACACAGATTCAGTTGTCAATTTCTTATAACACAACCTGTCCTTCAGAGTTTTACTATTCCTAAAAGAGAAGGAAGGCTACATATCTAGAGCAGTCTTACATCTGATCAACTCCAAAAAAATGCCAGTGTCTCCTTATTATATAACAAATCAATCTATCATCATTGGAATAAGTCAGGCACACACTCAGACTGTTGCCTGTTTGAGTGTCACTACACATAGATTCTTCTGAACTTTTGTGAAAAAAAGTGTCTGTTCCTGGTGCTCCTAAGAGATATTACATCATTCTCTGCTAAGGATACCTCTGTTTGGTTATAGCTCCTTTACATTAACTTTGGTCAATAAACTAAAAGAATTGTATATGTTACTATCTTTAGTATGAAGACGTGCCGATCTAAAAAACTAGCCTCTGACAACATTACATTTAACATGTGCTGAATGCATACTACGTGCATGTAAAATATTATTCTTCTTACAAGATTTCTTAAATAGGGATGTATTCAGACCATCAGCTGATTTGAGCACCCTGACATCTAAGAAAGCAATATCAGAAACAGAAAACTCATATGTGAACTTCAAATAGGCAGTAGTAGCATTCAAATAGCCTATAGAATCAGACAGCAACTCTAAGATGCCAGCCCAAACAAAAAACACATCAGCAAAACAACCGTAGTATAAACTTTTTCAAGAAACACATTTTTGCTACTAAAAACAAATGCTGCCTCCTATTCAGCTAAAACTAGATTGGCGTAGCTATTTGCACACATGGTGCCCATAGCTGCACCTGTACATTGCATATCTGCATCACCCATAAACCAAAAGGCATTATTGTTAAGAATAACTTCTGATAAAGCACATATGAGATAAATAGAATTAGTGTCAAAACATGAGTGCCTGCACAAGTACATACATATGTTCTCTATAACATAGATATTAGGAATGCATGTAAACAAAGAGATCACATCCATGGTCACAAGAAACCGATAATCAACTTCACCTTCAAAGGTATATCAGTCAAACAAAGAGCTCAGAAAATGCTTTGTATCACTAAAAATATGAGTTCCATCTACAACAGGATGAAGGCACTTCTCTAAAAACCTAGATAGCGGTTCGGTCACCCAACCTCTCCCAGATACGACAGGATGCATTGGAGGGTCAGTAGGGTGCTTATGAACCTTCAGAAGTGCATAACTAAGGCGTATAACAGGATGTATAACCATAAAATAGTCAGATGTTTACATCAATAACACCCTCTAGCAAACGTTCTTCAAGATGTATACGTACTTCATTGGTTAATGCTGAGATTTTTGACTTATCCACCTTCTCATAAGTATCAGGATAATGTAGCAAAATACACATGTTAGTTATATAAGAGAAGAATCTAGCACCACTACACCCCCTCCTTTATCTGTAGGGCGAACACAAATATCATCCGATGTCATTAGTTCACAGACAGTATGAAACTGTTGTGAGTTCAAGTTATTAAAACATTTACCATGCCTCTGGTTAAAGTATGCATATATGTCATCCTCACTCAACTTATAAAAGACCTCCAATAACGGAGGATTGACAGGTACATATAGACTTGACTTCATGAGGGTTGTAACAGGAACATTAGTATTCCCAAACTGTAACCTGAGGGAGATATTCCGTATAAACAACTTTAAATCAGTAATAACATCATGCACCTGAGAATTGCCAGCAGAAATAAAAGAAAGACCTAAACAAACTACCTCATGTTGTTCACATGTTAAAGTGTGACTAGAGAGACTAAAAACTAGACTTTCCATATCTTGTTCTGAACCATTGGACACAGCTCCATCTGCCCTGATAGCTGCTGCCTCTTCCAAGAAGATCTGTTCCTGCTCGTAGACATGCATGTCATAACCTGTTGTACTGCCTCTGGAACCCGTAGCTGTAAAAAAGGTTTATTGGAAAAGGTGAGGCTGTTGCCACCCACTAGCAGTTCTGACAAATTTAAAGTATTGGTGGTACTCATGGAAGGAGCTCCTGAAACTATAGATGCTTCAGTAGAATCTTTATCAACACTGGTTGTTATGGTACATTCCAGGGTAGTGGGCACATCAACTAAAGATGGAGTGTCACCCACTGCCAAGGTACCCCTCGTGTCCACAGATATAGGAGATAAACTGGTAGCAGTAGACTACCTATACTAGAGGACTCTGTTGGGGCAGTTAGACCCATGAGCAGCACTGGGTGTCCCTTTCCTGTACAATGATGCCCTGCTTGTTAGGTATAGGTCTCCCTTCTTCCCCAACTCATCTACAGTAATGCATTGTCTATCAGCTAACCAGATTCTCATCTCCTCAGACAAAGTGCCAAGGGCTTGTTCCCTCACCAAAAGGTCTGCTAGTCCTTCAAAGTGGTGACCTGACATCCACTCACCCACTTTTGAAAATAAGTGCTTAGTTCAGCATCATTGTTACACACACTTTCATCTGCCTTGAATCTATGTTCGCAAAACATTTTCTTATAAGCTTCAGGTGTTAACTTAAAATATAGCAAACAGTTCTTTACAGCATTATAATTTAAACAATCAGTATAAGACAGTTTAAAAAATACAGTTACAGCTTTACCATGGAGTAAGGGGATCATGAATCAAACCCAGAGACCTTGGCCAACATTATACTGTTTATATACCCTCTCAAACATATGAATGAAACTATCAACATTATCCCCCTCTGTAAGTTGTGGAAGAAATGTACTGAAATTTGTTGATTCTGGAGTTTAGTTACTCCCTTCCCCATTACCTCCATTACTCTGGTGAAGAGTCAGCATCTCCTTTTCATGTTACCTCTGCCTCTCCTTCTTCTCAGCTTACAGATGTCTCAGTCTCTCTGCTGCTTCTATTTCCAAATACTTAGCCTCCAACTCAAGTCTCTTTAACTCCAGACAGATTTTTACTTCCTCTGTGGAAAGGTTGAGTTGTCCATTTCCTGAGAGTTGTACATCTCCAAGGTCAGTCTGATTGTCCTCCTGGTTGCTATTCTGCAATGCAGCTGTGACTAAAGCTGCAATCATGTCTGCTTTAGTCAGGTTGGCATGCACCAGTCCTTCAGTCTGGCACATCTCAGCCAACTGGCTCCTTGTAAACTTGGCATACTCCCCTGCTGACATGGTTGCCTTCTCTCTTTGACTAACTAAGTTAACAAAAAAAAAAAATAAAACAATTGTCATATGAACTCTGAATCTTCACTGCATGGCTGATTAAGAGCACAAACACCTTCACTGACCACTGTACACATGCTACAGGAATTCAATATCCACGCCACTACAAGCCAGTTAATATGTGATGTGGCTATCTCACCACAGTCAACCAATTAATATGTGATGTGGATATCCCACCACTGCTGACCAATTAATATGAGATGCCTCTGCACTGGCCGAGTAATCGCGGAGCCTCAATCCTCCCCACTAGCACCAGTGAGGGATGTGCATATTGGGAGGATAAGTACACACAGAGTAAAGTACAATTTCCTTTAAGAGCACACAGAGGTCACAGTCAGGCTGTGGCTGGTTTCTGCTTCTTTCTCCAGAGCCCCAATAAGACTACCTACTGGCACAGCTATAGGGTTGAGATCTCAGCCGAGTG
>NC_056743.1:1726934744-1727022244 GCF_019279795.1 Protopterus annectens | reverse complement strand
GGGCAGGATTCACGAAGCCTCCGTGTAAGAGTTATAACTCATACATGGAGGCTGCAGTTAAACGGAGTGATGTCAGCATGCTCTGCATATTCATGAGAGCATGCTGAATCACACTTAAGGCCAACACGGTCCGTGTAAGACAGTAGGGGGTGTGTCCGTAGGCCGAGCCCTGTAAGCGGACACGCCCCCAGAAGAGGAAAAGTACCCAAAGTAAACACCCACGACAGAGTCCACGGAAATGTGAATAAACAGAACACAACACATGCCCCCACAGACTATGAACAGAAAACATATAAATAAACACATTTTATATCTTTTTTTTAATTGTAAAAATGTTTAACCATGAGTGCGCTCGTTTGCGCGGGCATGCCCGTAGTGCAGCTACAGTTAGCAGTCAGTGGGAAAGCATATAAGAACTAAATATGCAAAATAAGCCAGGAAGCAGTAGTGTAGCGGTAGAGATGTTGGCTGAAGAACAGGCATTCATGGTTCGAGCCCCCACAACACCAATTTTTTTTTTTTAGCAAAATAAGCAGGAAACAAGTCCCTGACAAATATGTACACATAAAACCACAATTTATGTAAAATGTAATGAAATAGCCCATTTATATTGAAGAAATGTGAGGTAACAAAAGAATAAAAAATGCCAGATGTGCTCATAGCTGAGCTACAGTTTAACAGAGTGAGTGCATCTGCCCGTAGATGAGCAGTGGTTTCACTGGTGCAAAATGAGTGCCGTACCTGAGCAGTGGTCTAACATGCTAAATCTATGTGCCCCTAACTGAGCTGAGCGTAATATGCGTGCCGATAGCCAAATGAGGCTTAAAGCAGCGTACCCCATTTGCGCGAAGCTGCGCACCGTGCAAACAAGCTAACCGACGGGCAACGTTGAGCAAGCCGTATCAAAACTGCCTTTACACAGACACACCCCTCAGCATGTCTAGACAGTCATGAAAAATAAAAAGCAGTGGCCAGGTTCAGGCTTGTCTGCTTTTGGTTTAATAAATTCCAAGGACATTTACAAGTGGTTCCTGTTTGGTTCCTATTTCTGAAAATTTACAGGTTCGAACCCAGGATACTATACACCATAGTCAAGGTACAGAACCACTAAGCCATGACAGCAGTACCTAGAAATGCAATAATAGCTAATATATAGGAATGAATACAAACTAGAGCATGACAATGCAGGTTTACTGAAGTTGATACAATTCCAAAATGGCCAATCACAGATATATGCGGGAAAAACGGACTATATAAGCCCCATAGGCCGGAATACACAACATAAACGATTGTAGAACTGACCTGCAGGCAGAATGACAGGAGTAGGAGAGGGTAGTTGCTTCTGAGCATAGAGGTGGGGTGCTGAGGAGTCCAGGTACATGGTCTGGCTCCTAGTCCATAATCATGAGGCCCAACTCATGCAGGGCCAGGTCCTCTGGGGAGCATACAGGGCTGAGGCGTAGGACCGGTTGGCTCATGATCTCACCAGTGCCACAGGGATTCCAAGGACTGGTGAGCAGGTCCGTCACCACCATGCAGACCTGAAGAGACGCAAGCAGGACCAACTGAACCTTTGGATCCAGGAGGCCCGGCAAACACCCAATGCCCCACTACTGAGTAAGTAACATTTAATTATGTATGTAAGAAATTAAACTAGCTGATATTATGGAGATGTATATTCCAATATTACTTCATTTATATTACAGCTGCATGTATCCGTTCTGCGAACCGCAGAGCCTATGGCGATAGGCTGGTGCGGTTGCGCCACCAGGCAGGTCAGTAATCCACTACCAGTAACTGTAAAGAAATATAAAAGTATGACAGTCAGCAAAAGAGTGCAGTGTAGTCAGTAAGGAATAAAATCTGCAAGTAACAGTGTGAAAGTGTCTGCAAGTATTGCTTGATTACAAAAGTGTGTTTCAGCCTGTAAGTTAAACCGAAAAATGAAACTGTCTGACATATATTCTGAAATAAAAATGCCCTACCTGTAAGAAAATAGTACACAACCTACAGCAGGCTGAAAAGTATAGCTGCAGAAGATGATAAAATCACGTGTGAAATATATCCCTGTGGAAATACTGAAACATGACTGAAGTGAGAATGCTGGAAAGGACTGTAATAACTACAGGTAAAACATGTCAATAAAGCCTAGAAGTAAGTACCATCCTGAATAGTAAAATGAAAGCAAGTGAGAGAGTGTGAGAAAGTGTCATGAATCCAGCAATACAGTAGTAATAACCCCTGAATAAAGTATACTGCAGTCAAGACAGAATGAAATGCATGTGAGATTCAAAACCAAACAGCGAAATCTGTTCAAAGTGTTGCTGCATCTGGAATGTGTATCCCAAAATCTGGATATGTTGCTCTCAGTCTGCAATATGCAGATAGGATGATTGTCTGATATACCAAACATCCACACTTGTCTACAGTTATATAAAGCAAATGTAGCAGGATGATGTAGCTGAACAAAGCTAGATATGAATGTGTATGAAGAACAATAAAATGTATATTGATGTTGCAGTAACAGTCCTATCACCAAGTTGAAATAGTTATCATATTGGAAACTGTAGTTAGAACAGTAGTGTGTATATAACTGTAGCTATTAGAAATGTACAGCATATGTATTGTTATTCGAAGGTGTTAATATCACTTTCTTTACCCCACCCTATAACCACATATAACCCATTCCACGTGAAAATGGTATGTGCAATCACAATTGACACCCCTGGACGTTTGTCCTGTTGGGTCATATATATTTGCATGTCTGTTGATGCATCTGCCCTGTTCATACATCTGCACCTGATGGCCTGTTGCCATCAATTAACTCTGCATGTTGTTGGACTGTATATTTCTGTTCAGATTATGCATGTGTTATGCACGCTGTTCAATGGTGTGAATATCTGGGTGTTTGGTTAATGGGAATACTAATGCATGCTGTTACAACTAATTGTGAATGGTATTATATGTCACTAACCCAAACTGTCATGACATAATGCAAAACATAGGATGACAGGGAAGGCGGGTTCCAGTGGACCCACCTCTCCCACCTCAGCTGGCGAGTGCACCTGGCACTAGTGCTGAGTCTGGACCCTCCTCCAGTGGCCCTGTGCCACCTGCGGGTGGAAGCGCTGCAGGGGATGGGGCTCACCCCCCCTCTGCAAGTGTGGCCAGAGGAGAACCACCACTCACCCTCCGTAGCGTCCGGACTGTGGTGCGTAGGGAGATTCGGGACTCTGTTCTCGAGCCCCTACGCCAGCTCGAGGCATGGGTGGCGCAACTAACGGGCATGCCTGTTGCCCGGCCTACACAGCCCCCAGCACAGCCCCGTCCTGGGCAGTGAAGGAACAGTGGCAACTGCCTATGGGTGGGGATATCAGTTCCACTGTTGCCATCTGTGGGCTCATGGGCTCTGGATATCCAAACCTCCGTCCCGTCAATTGTGTAACCACCCCACACGTGTCATACACTGCCCTGTATGCGTCTTGTTTGTCTTGTCTGTTTACCTACCCAACCTACCTCCCCAGCTGTACCAACTTCCTTCACCTGACATACCACTCTCACCTGAAAAAAAAAAAAAAAAAGGGACTCTGTACCCACAAAAAAATTACGCCCCATACATAGCTGCCCATTCCGCACACATGTCTGCTGGACATGGAACCTATCAATTACAATTGGCTGTACAACAAGTATTATTGTTGTCCTGACACCTCTCTCAGGGGTGGAAGGTTTCAAATGTCACACCAAATTACATACATATGCACAGCTGTTCCTGATGAAGAAATGGGCAGCTATGGGCCTTACCTACATCCCTCCTGCACATCCCAAGCTTGTTTCCCTACTGTCTTACCCTCTTTGTGACCCCTTTTTCTCCACTTTCCTGTCTCCCCATTTTCTTTTCTTTCAAAGAAAATAGCACGGGTGTGCGCCAGAGTTAGCACCGTTAAGCGGTTGTAAGCGGGTGTGCGCTTGTGTGAGCGGAGCTATCCGCCAGTGCGCATGTGTGAGCTCTGCGCAAACCAGTGCTAACCCGGTTACAACTGCTTAAAAGTGCCTTAGTCACTTTGATTGACAGGTCCTGCACTCAGTTCAAAAGCAAAATAAACTCCCACTGTTAGTTCCGAACCCAGGACCTTGGAAACACTAGTCTGTACGACCTACCACTAAGCTATGACTCTTATACGAAAGCATTGTGCTAAGATAAATATAACATGTAATAGTAGGGATGAATGTAAAGGGAATATAGGATGTGTAGTACACAAAGCATGTTATTTAAAATTACTGTCAAAACTACTGGATTTCCATAATAGTAGTGTGTGAACAGAAACAGCCATGCTAGTTGGCAGCTTGTAGATAATAATGTCAGTTAAAGTACATATATAAATGTATGTATATGTACATATATATATATATATATATATATATATATATATATATATATATATATATATATATATATATATATCTATATATAGTTGTAGGAGTCAATGTGCATACACACTTGCTACAGGGAACATGAGAGAGGAATGGAGAATTGTGAATATACAACACAACCTGAATCATGAGAGAGATACTAACCTTTACACTCACAGAACACTGTCCACAGCATACCAGCATGGTCCCCGCCCTCACAATCTGAAAGGGCAACGCCTATCCCACATACCCTTTTATAGCACTGACCTGAAATCACAGTGAGAACTGCAATCAGTACACAACTGGCTGTATGCAATTAGCAAATGCTGGCTTACAATTGGTGCAGAGGCCATCACATGGACCTATGCAGATACCTACAAAAGCATCCAGTGCTAACACTCCCCACATGCAATACATTCATTGCATTGTCTGTAAGCAGACAGAGGGAGAGCGAGAAGAGAGAGAGAGAGAGAGAGAGAGAGAGAGAGAGAGCAAAAAAAAAAAAAAAAAAAAAATTAGACACTGTGACTCTGTCACCCGAAGCTGTCAGCACTGACAGTAGCAGCAGCAAGCAGAAGCTGTGGTAATGCAACCAGCTGCGACAAACAGAGGTAATGCAAAGTAGCAGGTTAATAGTGTGCATACTGTGAACCCTCCAAATGTGTCATAGGTCTGTTTCCATATGTATGTCCATGTGATATGTTGTGTGTACGTAGTTCCACCAAAAGGGGATGACCATACATTACATGTCAATCAGTCTTAGGCCATGATCCTGGCAGCAGTTGTCTGTGCGTTGGCCCAGCAATGGCTGTAGTGACTGCTCTGAAAGGTCAGCTAGGTTCAAAGGTCAGGATCAGCCCATCCCAAAGGCACACTGGCTGGGAACAAGTGTCTGCAGGTACCCGATGTCACTGCATATGCATCCCATACTGCATAATTCCATAGCTTAGCAGACCAGGCCCGTTATGCATATAATGTGGTAATTCCCAGGGTCAGTTGAGGTGCCCCCTTAGTGGTGTGGGACCACTGTTGCTGTATGCCACTGTCCAGGTACATATCCTGTAGTACAGCCAAGATAAACTATCAGTGTTATATGCGGTTGTATGTCCTCTCAAAGTGTTGGTAGCACACATCCAGGGATACTATGAGGTCACAGTGATTCTGTGTGTTCTTCTCTGCTGAGGGCGGCCCTCACCTGGACATGTGAGATGATAGGGAGGTTACATCCAGCTGTGATAAATATTTCAACTGGTGGGGGAGAAGGAGGGGGGATACGTGCACCGAACATGTCTGCAAGATTGTTGCCAATATCCGTGTGTTTGGTGAATGTTAAGTAGGTGTGGATTAACACAGAGGATATCTGAGGCATGTGGTCCATATTTGTAACATAACTGAAGAAGGCCTTGTGGTCATCCATAGTGTTTGTGTCCATTTCCCTCCCAGAGTAGGCCGTGGCCATTGTTATGACGGACCGTAGCATAGTACCAGTGCTGACCACAGATGCCTTCCCTTAATGTGAATGTGCTCTGTCCTGCAGTAGCCTCCTGCAATTGTTATACAATCTGCCTCTGTCTGGGGTCCACCGGACAGGATGCCTAACCTTTGTGCATAGGGTCTGGGTTAGAATTGTGTGTGCAAGTTCCATGCAATCCGTGGCATGTCCATGGTAAGCATTTGCAAAGGGGGCAGCAGTGTGGCTTGTGGCTTCCACTGGCCCAGTGTGCTGCATGGATACCATTTCAGTCCCAGCAAGTGAATAACTGTCTAATCACATACATATCAAAGTAGTCTACTGTGCTGGTGGTGGTGGTGGGATATGTATATCCAGGCCGAGTAACTTCTGTCCACATCACAGTAGTGGACGGTGTCCCACATACAGTACCTTGGGATGAACCCCCAGAGTGAGGTTGTGCATTGCACCTGTCAGTGTGTGTTGACCGATGGGGCATGCTACTATGTTGTGTGGAATGTGGCAAGTATTGTTGCACAGGTGTTGGCTGAGCACTGATATCTGGCCATGTACCTGTGTATCCACCACGACACACACACATGCAACATATGGGAGTAGTAGTATATCACTACACATGAGTATCATGTATAGTATGTGTGCCATATATTGCTGACATGGTCTGCTGATATCCTGTTTGTGTTCTCTTCCAGGGAGATGGAGTGACAGCGTAACCCTGCCTACTCTGTGGCGGAAGATGAGGAGATCCACCAGAGCCTGGTGCGGGAGTATGACATCCTGTTTTCCCGCACCAGTCAGAATCAGCAGGAGAGGGCCACACTGTGGCAAGACCTTGTCTGTAGGGTAAATGATATTGGCATGCATAACAGGACATATGAGCAGGTACGACATCACTGCAGTGATTTAATCCGAAGAGTCCGGCAGTGTGCATCAGATATCCACAGGCAACAGGTCGCCACAGGAGGTGGGGTGGCCACACATCCCCCCCTCACCAGACTGGAGGGGCTACTCCTAAGTGTTGTGACTCCAGCCCCGGAACACCAACAGCAGTACACCTGCATTATGATTGAGGCTGGTTCCACACAGCAGCACGACATGGAGCCTGCAGGTAATATGCCATATGTACACTTGACTGTTCTATACACTGTATCATATGCAATATCAATGGCACAGTTGTGCCCACTGACATTAATCTCATCATTTCTGCAGGTCCCTCCAGGGTTACAGCAAGACAGGCCATCCATGCTGGTGAGTGTGTTTAACATAACCTATAATAGTCCTGATAATGCTAGTAACAGTAGTGTAACTCAGTAGTGCTCTGTGTGTATACTGTGGGGTGTGCATGTGTGCATGTGTGCAGGTGTGCCTGTGCCCATGTGTGCATGTGTGCAGGTGTGCCTGTGTCCACGTGTGCATCTGTGCATGTGTGCCTGTGTCCACGTGTGCATGTGTGCATGTGTCCACGTGTGCACGTGTGCATGTGTGCATGTGTACACGTGACCATGTGTGCATGTGTACATGTGTGCATGTGCCCATGTGTGCATGTGTCCACGTGCACATGTGTGCATGTGTCCACATGTGCATGTGTCCACGTGTGCATGTCTGCATGTGTGAATGTGTGCATGTGTGCCTGTGTGCATGTGTGCCTGTGTGCATGTGTCCACGTGTGCATGTCTGCATGTGTGCCTGTGTCCATGTGTGCATGTGTGCATGTGTCCATGTGTGCATGTGTGCATGTGTGTATAAGTGCATCACTGGTGACAATGTCCTGGAGACTGTAAACTGTGTTTCCTGTCTTCATCCCACAGGTTCTGGGGCTGCTCTGGTGACCTGCAGCAGGGAACCTGAATCCTGTGCCACGGCTACTGGTAATGATGATATTTGTGTAATGGTACAGGAAGGTGTGTCAGGGTCTGCCATTGGTCAGCCAATTGACAGTACACAGCTGTCAACCCCATCATTGTGCACAGTCATCCTGCCTGTACATCCTTTGTCACCATTGTCCCTAGGTGATTGACAGGATACAGTGGGCATAGACCAGGGTAATGTGGTACCTGTGGCACATGCGTCCCCACACAGCAGCCATGGGCAGGGTCCTCCGATGGTACCACACAGACAGTTGCCCATGGGTTCTCGTGGGAGCATCCGTGGGCATATTGCCTCTGGCCGATGTGCCCAAAGAGGTCTGTCAACCTCAGCTATGTTTCGGACTGTCATGCAGGCACAGTCACGTATGGAAAGGTACACCAGACAGGGTCTGAGGGAGCTGAGAGCATGTCGCACAGCCATGACAGACAGTATGCGTGACATTGCTGATGCTATCCGTAACTTCACCGATGTCATAGACAGACATTGTGGGGACATATTACAGCAGTTCCACAACCAGATGTCCATGATCCAGGGCAATGGTGGGCGTTTGCGGCGTCGACGTGGCCGTATGCCAGCAGCAGCAGCAGCTAGCAGTCGGCGCAGATGACAACAGGCTCGGGCACTCCCCCATAGTGCCAGCAGCAGCCCCAGCAATGCTGGGTCTGTGCTGTCATCGGAATGCCCCAGGAGTTACGTGCACGTGGCTCTGGACAGTCCCAACAGGGACTTGTGTCCAGTCAACACACTCCCGCTTCTGATGAGAGTACCCAGTCTGGCTTTGTACTAGATACGGTCCGTAGCACCCCTGCCAGGCACAGGTACCGTGTCCGTGCACACAGACACTGATCTGTATGGCCTGCCAGGTGCAGTCTATGGCTGTCCACAAACCCCTGTATATGGCAGCCATGAGGTCGAACTGTGTGCGTGCATACACACATGCGAAATGTTAACACCTAGGGCAACCACATACATGCACACACTGCACCAACACTGCCCCACCCTGTACTGCTGCCCCTCACCAACACACATACACACACATGTCAATTGGTGGTATCAGTGGCTGACTCAGGCATACCTAATCCACACCCTGTGCATATGATGACACTGTGCCACCTCCTGCAATCTCCAACATCATTGTGGGAACAGGTAAACACGTTGCTGATGCACAGGGTGACTACATAGAAGTGTATTAGTAGTATCATGTTGGTAACAGTACAGTGTGCTGCTATGACTGTGTGCTTATCCCAGCATGCCTGCTGCAGTAACTGTATGAATGTCCTGAATTGTTATCTGCACCCATAGTACATACCAAAGTATAACAGCTGCACATAATTGCATGCCGGTGGTAAGGTTGTCAACAGATAGCCACATACATGGGTAGCACAGGGGGAAAGCTAACGCAAGTAGTGATATGCAATGGTGAACATGTACAGTAATGGTGTCAAGTTGCCCACAATGACTATGCCATGTGGATATTGGCGCATGTAGATATGTGTGCAGTACCAATGTAATCCAAATCACAAATAAGTATGACATAATATCAGTTCTACTATGGGCATCTGCGCTGCATATTCCTAGGTACATGTTGATAGTGCCTACATATTTGCATTGTTACTTACTGTTATTGTTACCCCTTCTTTGTTGTATAATGCACTACTTCCAGCCCTGTTTACTGTAGCTTTGTTTGCATGCATGTTCGCTTGGGGTCCCCTGGAACACTGCTTACACCTGCAATGCAGAATTACAGTGCTTCTGTAGACTTCTAGTGACATCTGCATACGTATGTCAACTTTACACATGACAGAACGTCACTGCCTGTCCTGTACGCATGTACGTTGCCTGTGACACATTGCACACATCTTACCTGGCATTTACCCACGTGTGCAATCATATATGTCAGTGCTATGAAACAGTAGCGGTACACCTACACATACACACCTTCAGTATGTTGTCCCCATTGGCCCTATGTGTTGGTACTCACCATGGCAATCACACTACTAGGGTAGCATGTGCAAAGGTAACCTGTGAATCGCCTCTATGGTCCAGTTGTGGTTTATGTGAGTCATGTGTCATTGTCACAGCTGCCACATGTATGCAGTCAGCCATCACCCATGGCCAGGAACGTACAACACATGTGTGGGATGCCACCACACAGCCAATCTGGGGACTGGCCTCTCTGAACCCAGTAATGCCATACCCTGTCAGGTGGCATGTCATATATACTACATCCTGGACAAACGTCAACCCCAATCCCTGCTGCTACTATTGATAATACCCCTGAAGATGTTCCTGATAGTTTTGACCAGTTCTTTACTGAGACATTTCAGGCCCTAGCTAGCCATCTACCTCCTAGCTCCCCTGGTTCTGAAAGTAGCACCCCTAGAAAACTACTTGCGTCCAGCTGCCAACCAGTCGCCAATTCACTGTTCCGTACCTTGATTGAAACAGTGAAACCCACTACACTTTCTGCTGATCAACTCCCTGCCGAGTACCTATCAAAACCAGATGATGCTATTGCTTACCCCGTCTCAAAGGTAATCAAAGGAACCATGTTAGAATCTAACTTTCCCACCATCTGGAAAATGTCATATGTAATCCCACTTCACAAAGGAGGCAGCTCTACTGAAGTCTCCAATTATAGGCCAATAGCTATACTCTCTCCACTCGCAAAGATTATGGAAACTTTCGTCATAGACAATTCATGCACCAACTAATCCAAACTCGCATTATGGCAGACACTGAGCATGGCTTACGTCCTCATCACAGCACTACTTCAGGCCTCCTAGCCTTTACTAACACCATAAGCCATACTTGCAACAATAATTATATATCCGCAGCCCTCTTTTTGGATATTTCAAAGGCATACGATATGGTTGATCACCAACTTGTATTCCACACCCTGCAAAGACTGTCTAGATACTGGAGCCTTCCAATTTTTTCAATCCTACCTGCATGGTCGACAGCAGGCTGGCCTCTGGCAGAACAAACTCTCTAACCTTCTACCTAACACCCTCAGAGTACCACAAGGCTCTATACTAGGGCCCTTGCTATTCTCCATCTTCATTAACGACCTTTATACTGTCATCCCAAAAGTCAGCTGTATCCAATATGCTGAAGACTCTACTCTGATCTGCTCAGCCACATCTCCAGTAGAGTTATGGTCAGCTACCCAGACCACCTTTAATACAATAAAAAACTGGCTTTCTGAACATCGTCTGATCCTAAATCCCAATCAAACTAAACTGCTGTTATTTCACCAACACGTAGGTCTACCACTTTCACCGTTACCATAACATCAACTGATGGCACAATAATCTCCCCTGACCCATCTCCGAAACTATTAGGTGTCATCATAGACAATAATCTCAAATGTGACCTACATGTTAACCAGATTATCAAAGCCATCAATAGAAAACTAGGCTCACTTTACAGAATTAAAACCTTCCTAGCCCCTCCAGCTAAAGGTGCCATAGCTCGCTCACACCTTGTTTCAACCCTTCTGTATGCATCCTGTCTACTCTCGAATATGAACAAGACTGTCCTTAACAAACACTCAATTTGCTACAACCACATTGCCAGGTTTGCCACTGGGCTGCCTTTTAGGACACATCATTGCATCAATCTAAATCAGCTTGGTTGGCTTGCAATACCCAGCCTAATACAGTATAACCAACTGATTATGGCTTATAAAATCCTCTATAATCCAGACAATACTCCTGCACTTCAAATATTATTACCCCCTATAACAATCCTAGACCACTTCGATCCTCTAACAAATTACTACTTCAGACTAGCAAGTTTAATAACACAGCCAGTGGTTCTCTCTTTGCAAACCCTGTAAGTAGATCCTGGAACTCACTTCCAGTTGATATTACCCTACTGTCCACCTTAGGTCAATTTAACAGTAGACTCAAACAACATTTGTCACTTAACTGTCTATGTCAATGTATCAAGCCTGGCTAACTCGAATGTGTAAAATCTGTGAACCACTTTACTGTGTAATTTTAATTTAATCCTGACTTGTGCTAAGGTCTAACATTAACCTGTGGAACATGTTTGACTTGCTTACTTATGTAATCTCTGTAAATAATCTGTTTGTAATATGTAATGCTAGTATTATGTAATGCTCTATCTGCTACCCTCATAGCTTGTCTCCACAGGCCTCCCCTGGAAATGGACATGCATCCAGTCGGACTATCCCAGTCAACAAATGTAGGATAAATAAATAAATCCATAAAGTATATTACAGTGACTACAATACCAGTCAGACATTGACACACACTGACAGCATGCTGAACACACTGGGGCATACGTGGGGACTCAGAATAGCAGCCTGCCTGGGCATCACACACCTCCGCAGCTGGCACACAGGCATATGTTCCGTCGGAACACAGCACATGCCACACATGGCACGCACATCCCCTGTGCCACACACTCACAGCCTGTAGGGCTACACAACACACCTGCTACAGATGTGTCAGGTACCTGTCTTGTGGGCTGCACTGGGGTCCCGCTCAACAGGCTGTATCTGGTGAAGGTCACAGTGATATGCCTCAGGGGCACTATGGTCCACCACAGCACACATGCATACAGGTCAGTCAGAGGCATGGACAGATATGACTCACTCATTGACCATGCCAGTATGGCTGCCTGAGACATACCTCCCTGGACTACATGATAGGGAACATAGAATGGATCTCTCAGCATGTGGCACAGGCCAGTATGAGCCTGATGTTGGTTGCCAACATACCCTCACCAGGTATTCTACCACTATATGTGGGAAGGGTGTTGTATGTCTACATTATGCTCAGTTTCCACTGTCATTCATAGGGTATCCACTGGCTGTCAACGTGTGCTTACATGCTAGGGAAGCCACAATGATGTGCAAGGGTCATCTTGCACGTGACACCCATGGCCCGATGTATAATGGCAAAGCTCCTTGGTACACACATACTGCCCTATGCTGCAGGACATGGTTTACATAGCGACCTCCGTGGGTATCACACAGGTTAGGACACTAACAGTGCTGCTACACAACAACAGCAGTGTACACCGGAAGATGCATGCACCAGACACTGCCCTCAGCACGGTGAACTGTAATGTCTGTGCAGTACCAGATTCATGATTCATGGCTCACAGGTGTTACCCATCACTGACAGGTTATGCCCCAAACCATGCCTGTCGTCCCCTACACATGTAACACACATGGATAGGGGGGTGGTATCCCAAGGTAACACAGATACACACACCTCCAGGTTGTTGGCACAGCTCAAACCATCAGGGCCTACTCAAGTGCAGCTAACAGTGTGTCAGACTGCCATCTGGTTCATAGTCTGGCACACACAACCCTCCCATACACAGGAAGACCACCTATCCTCCATAACAACACTGGCAATATGACAGTCTCAAGAACTGTGTTTATATGGCCGGACTGCATCCAGCCAAACATTGTGTGTGAGCATTACTGTAGCTATAACACACTAGTTGAGGGGTTCACAGTATGTGGTCACCGAATTGCAGTGGAATGACATGTTACCACTACCACAACAGGTGGGAACATGCAGCACCTGTACATCGACTACATGTACACTATATGGCCCAGACCAGATGTGTATCCCCTGCTGTAGGTCTTTCACCATAGACACCCACACTGTATAGGGACATACCACGTGCGGACCCTGCACAGTAAGTCACAGTCATATTGATATACATTGCAAATACCATTTATCTAATCAAAGCATGTGTCAGACATGGTAACTACTGCAGGTCACAGGTATTTATGTGTATGTGTCACACACATACATCATGTGTGCAATGCCATTGCTGGTTTAGGCAATGGCATGCACTGTTATGTACAAAGACCCACACAAGGTCATACTGTGTGACACAACCACACGTGACAGTTGTGGGTTACCAAAACATACCTATCTGTACTCTGACAATGGTAATAGACACAGTAGCAGAGCACACTATTGGCATTACTAGCCAACTAGCCCTGTTTGGCTGTGCTGATAGTGTGGTGACATCCCCTGTGTTTACTGGGGGAGTATGCAGCATCTGGTGTATTGTAGTATTTGCCAAAAGGATCTGTTCGCTCACACTTGCATTTACACACACCCTACTACCCGCACACACATGCACACTTGCCATTTGCAGGATTCATTCCCCTACCTAACTAAGTCATGACACGTGAGAGAGACGCATTAGCAAAACGCACTGTTTTACTAGATAGTTCCTCTTCTCTGGCTATACTTATAGGGTGCTGACAACATCAGTATTTTGAAAGGGTAATGTGCATCAGGTAGTGTGATCTCCTGATTGCCAAAACTAACATGTTTTTTATACGGAAATGCACACACACAAACTTCCCACATCCAAACACACACACATGCCATTTACAGGTTTCAAACTCCTGCCTAACTACATTACGATACTCGGGAGAAATACATTAGCAGAGTGCACTATTCACATTACTGGGAGGCTTCCCTTCTCCTGCTGTACTTATAGGGTGCTGACATCATCTGTGTTTAGAAAAGGGAGTGTGCATCCTGTAGTGTGTTCTCCCAGTTGCGAAAAGGGACATTTTTCTCACAAATTTGCACACACACAGTAACTCTCCTCATCCAAACACACACACTTGCAAGATTTAAACCACTACCTAACTATGGTATGACACCCGAGGAGACGGACGCATTAGCGGAGAGCACTATTCGCATTACTGGGAGGTTTCCCTTCTCCTGCTGTACTTATAGGGTGCTGACATCATCTGTGTTTAGAAAGAGGAGTGTGCATCCTGTAGTGTGTTCTCCCAGTTGCCAAGAGGGACATCTTCCTCGCACACACTAAACCCCCCTCATCCAAACACTTGCCATTTGCAGGATTCAAACCACTACCTAGCTATGTTATAACACTTGAGACGCACACATTAGCAGAGTGCGCTATTTGCATTACTGGGAGGCTGCCCTTCTCCTGCTGTACTTATAGGGTGCTGACATCATCTGTGTTTAGAAAGGGGAGTGTGCATCCTGTAGTGTGTTCTCCCAGTTGCCAAAAGGGACATTTTCCTAACACACACTTACCCCCCCTCATCCAAACACACACACTTGCCATTTGCAGAATTCAAACGACTACCTAACTATGTTATGACACTTGAGATGGACGCATTAGCAGAGGGTGCTATTCGCATTACTGGGAGGCTTGCCTTCTCCTGCTGTACTTATAGGGTGATGACATCATCTGTGTTTAGAAAGGGGAGTGTGCATCCTGTAGTGTGTTCTCCCAGTTGCCAAAAGAGACATTTCCCTCACACACACACTAACTCCACTCATCCAAACACACACACTTGCCATTTGCAGGATTCAAACCATTATTTCACTATGTAATGACACTTGAGACAGATGCATTAGCGGAGCGCACTATTCGCATTACTGGGAGGCTTTCCTTCTCCTGCTGTACTTATAGGGTGCTGACATCATCTGTGTTTAGAAAGGGGAGTGTGCATCCTGTAGTGTGTTCTCCCAGTTGCCAAAAGGGACATTTTCCTCACACACACTAACCCCCCCCATCCAAACACACACACTTGCCATTTGCTGAATTCAAACCACTATCTAACTATGTTATGACACTTACGACGGACGCATTAGCAAAGCATGCTATTCACATTACTGGGAGGCTTCCCTTCTCCTGCTGTACTTATAGGGTGCTGACATCATCTGTGTTTAGAAAGGGGAGTGTGCATCCTGTAGTGTGTTCTCCCAGTTGCCAAAAGGGACATTTCCCTCACGCAAATTTGCACACACACACTAACCCCCCCCCCATCCAAACACACACTTGCCATTTACTGAAGTCAAATCACTATCTAACTATGTTATGACACTTGAGACGGACGCATTAGCGGAGCGCGCTATTCACATTACGGGGAGGCTTTCCTTCTCCTGCTGTACTTATAGGGTGCTGACATCATCAGTGTTTAGTAAGGGGAATGTGCATCCTGTAGTGTGTTTTCCCAGTTGCCAAAAGGGACATTTCCCTCTCACAGCCTTTTACACACACAAACCCCACTCACCCACACACACACACACACATACACTGAGCATTTGCAGGATTCAAATCCCTACCTAACTATATTATAACACTTGAGGGAGATGCATTAGCAGAGCGCACTATCCAAATTACTGGGCATCTGCTCTGCACCTGTAGTATTTCTAGGGTGCTGACATCTTTATTTCTACAGAGGTATGTAGATGTAGTACTACCTGTCAGGTGGGGGATAGCATATATATGCATTTGCAGCCACCTACATCAGGGTCAGATATGCACATCGCACTGGCAGGTTATGTTCTATACCATGCTTTGGGACCACAGGACATGTAACGCACAACACAACTAGTCCAGAACACCACACCCACATCCAGGACACACACTTAGCTTCCCTGGGAACAGTGCCAGGATATGCAGGTATTCACATACACCATTCCAGTTGTTAACATCAGGTACAGGCATATTGTGTGTGAAAACTACTCAGGCCTCTACCACTTTACCCTACAGCTACTACAATTTGTGGGTCCATGTGCTATGGCAGAACCACACACCACAGCCACATGGGTGAATACATATTGCACCTGTCCATCTGCAACATGGGTACTCACTTTTCCACACCAGAGGTAGACCACCATTGTTGATATCTGACCATACCCACCTTTCCCTGGACATCCATATCTCATCTCCACCCCCAGGCAAGGTTGTCACTGCACACAAACTGTGTTTAGCACAAGCAGACTCTACACTTGTCTAGACTGGGGTGGATGACTTCAGAGGACCCATGCTGGAGGACTATACTGGCCACTCAGCATAATCCTTGACAATTGCATCCTATGAGCATGTGTACAGTTTGCATTGGTCATGCTATCCCAAATATACCCATGACTGCTCCACAACAAGACACCTGTCAGCTGTACACCAGCCATATATGCGCCGTTCAACAGACAGAGTGACCTAATACATTGCAGAGCTGTAGCCCACAGAAGGAGGACATCTGTGGACAGTTCTAGCACGGCACTTCATTCACACATACTCATTACAACACAGTGTTGACAGTGGAATCATCCAGAGAATGCAGATAGGGCTCCCCTCAGTCTGTTATTGACGGACACCTACTGTCAGAGATCTTCAGCAACCCTCTCACAGCATACACCGACAACATGGCTGTAGCTTAGCACATTCAATCCCTGAGACCTCCACGGTGCGCCTGCTTGACAGAGGCACAGCTCACTAGCCTCACATGTTGCCTTCTGTGACCTACTTTACAGTGGCACAGTAGCCTACTATCCTGGGGATGCAGATGCCAAGCACACTCTGGCTGAGCTGTCATTCCCTGGGGCAAGAAGCCTAGTATTGACCTCTACACCCATATGTTCAATTGTCGGATGCACAATATTTGTTGTGCTGTTCTACTGTTTGCAGGTCTTTATTGCCATAGCATTCTCTGTTCCTATGACCAACTTGTGTATCTGTGGCAGATGTTTGCATATGATGGCGATCCACTATATCACTTATGTCTCTGTGGTCATTTACTGTGTGCACTGGGCTGATTGCTGTGTTGTGGTTGGTTCCCGGACTGACACATACAAATACCAGATATGTGTGGCCAACTGCTACACGGAGATATGGCCTAAGTGTGTGAGCATGACCAGTTCAGCCTTTCCATGGCATGTTGTCTGACATATGCCTCATTTATCAAAGTGTGCGAGCATGCCCAGTGTGAGCTTTCCATATGTTGCACTCTGAAGTCCACCACATATTTGGGTGTGTGTGACCTTCGACATTATCGCACGTTTATGATTGTGTGTTGGGTGTCATGTTGTGTACTAACTGGCCAACTGCCACAACAGGGATTATACTGTGCCTTCAGGAATTGCATGGGATACTTTGCAGACAGTTCTCAACATACTTTCATAATGACCTAACACTGTAGTACCGTACAGTGTACTGGTTCGGTACTTTCACTGTGGTGGACAGTATCCTGGGCTTTAGTCCTATCACTGCTTGACATCTTCATAGTGAGCACAACAGACTGTGTAGGGGCCAGTTGTGCACATATGACCATGTTGCAATATGTTCAGATATGGACTACCTACACCAGGCTCGTCCAACATTGCTAGTGTATTCCACAACATGGGTGGACATTGGCAAACACTAGCGATGTTCCATAGGCCATTTCTGATGGTAGTCACAGGGTGTGTTTTCCTTCGACAAACATTATAACTGGAGTTTGCCATTACATAAGTCATGGTTGGTATACTGTGCCTCTGTCTACCTCTGACATAACAGTGATACCCAGGGTAGCCTACCATCTCCCATACACTCATCAGGATGCCTCTTGAGGGGTGTCTATATGTGGCACTCTGGCTGACCTGTACCAGGAGTTTACTGAAGTGTGGGGGTGCCTTCTGTGTTATGGATCATTCTGTACAGCTTGTCCTATGTATGTCAGTGCTGGGGTTCAGGTCTCTCATGTGCATAGCTCACTGCCATTTAGATTGTACAAGGTGCAACATGTTCATTCATTCCAGGTTGGACATGGCTTCATACATCAGGCACAGCTTTCCTGTAGCTGGGAAGGATGGCGGTGTGTGGGGCTGCAGTTTGTTTACTCAGGCAACACATAGCATCTGTTCATGCTCTTTGCTACCCCTGGTGGGGTACTGTTGTGGACTTTACAGTTGATGGAGGTGTCTGCTGTGGTATATCCCACAGGGGCTATTGTAGTCAGTTGTGATGCTGATGGAGGATGGCTGCAGAGCCAGAGTGAGTTCCCCTTATCTACATCTGCCAGCTTTCATGTTTGGGTGGGTATATGGTACATGTTTCTGCAAACACTACAGACACATGTTTGTCCAGTGCAGGATATTTATCACCTTTTGTACCCAGGTCTCACATTACATGTTAGGTACCTCATGGGTTAACACCTGTGTGGTAATTTGTGGGCACTTACTGTATATCCACGGTGGTTGTCTATACACAGTTCTGCGATTACCTTGCTGACATGGCTAAGGCTACAGTTGTCTGTTTGTAGGTGGCCCTTTTGTGGGTTGCTTGTGTCAGCTGGGGGTCGGATATGGTGGGCTGTTTGTACTCCTCTGCATACATGCTCAGTCACAGTCCTTCCATGTTGGCCTATACCTATGGGACATGTATACAGAACGGGGGTGGGGGGGCAAGACCAGGCCTTGTGGGATGCCACTCATATCCGCTTTGTAGTCTGACATGGATGTGGCATGTCTGACCATGTCAGTTCTGTCCTTGGTCTGCTTTGCAACCCCTCTACTGCCATAGGGGTGTATATTTAAGCTGGTAAACATATCCATACTGAACACGTACAGTATTGTCTAGAAGCATGTGCATGGTCCAGCTACACTGTGTGGACCACATAGCCCTCATCAATGACCTTAATGACTGCTTCAAATGGGTCAGACATGTTTAGGGGCCGGTTCTGCAGTTACAACAGCCACAGTGTGTAGGGTCCAGTATCAGTAGGTCCACATTAGCCTTCTGTCTGCGGTACATACTGATCCTTTCCATAGCTGTGCAGAACAAGCTTGTCAGGATCCTGGGGTGGTAGTTTGGAGTATCCATTCAGGCAACACCTTTGTTGTGATGGACCACTGTTGTTGTACACTGCGCTTTGGGTACATATCCTGTGGTAAGGCTAACATTGGCCAGTAGTGTGATTTTGCATTCCATTACTCTTGGGGTCCATGTTGGCCTCAGCACACTACACCATCACATACCTTTGCTGCTGTGTGTTCTGCTTTGCAGATGATGGCTGTTACCTCAGCATCTGCAATGTCAGGGGACCATCTGCTGGGATAGGTATTTTGCACTCGGGGGGGGGGTGTTTGCACTGCACCTGACAGGTTGTATATTAGCAATATGTGTGTGTGTTTGGTATGTTGTTTGTAATATCTGTGTGATTCGGAGCATATCTGTGGATGCCCAACATGGTTCCTACCATCAGTTGGGTATGCCTTGTGATTATCCATAGTGTCCTGTACGTTTTGTATCTTCATAAGTTCATGGGTTCATAGTAGGCTAGACACCCTAGGCCATTAGTAAGCCTAGCTAGAGTGTGTGTGTCTTTCGCCACCCCTTGCTATGTTCAATTATGGCCATTTATGAGGTTCTTCACTGTGCCTCTGTCTGGTCGTGACACAGTGGGGACCACCAGTATACATGTACGGTCATCCATCCACTTGGCAATATTCCTGTTGAGGGGTGTCAGTGAGGGGCTCTGCCTACCATGGATTGGGATCCTGTTTCTGGGTGTGGGGAGCCTATGGGTTATGCATCTGTCCCTCCAGCACATCTTATTTCATTATGTGTTGAGGTTGACATCTGTGACTCTCACAGCTCCAATGGCTTTGATTTCCTGTGGTGTAGCATGTCCATTACTCCTGTGTTGGACATAGCCTGGTACAACAGACATACAATGCCTCTGTGTAGGCAGTGTGTGACTGCAGTCAGCTGGGGTGTCTACAGCCAGGCAGCATATGACATATATTTCACACCCTTTATCCTGTTGGTGGGGTAACTATGAGGTCTTCCGAACCGCTGCAGGTGTCATGTATGGTACATCCCATATGAGTCATTGTACTAGATTATGGGTCTGATAAGGGAACAGTACAGTGGTACAGTGACCTCTGTTGATGTTGATGTGAATCCTTTCATGATACAGTGGCTGTCACATGACAGATTAATGTCGACCTGTGTCCCTAGGTCCCTGATGACTCCTTGCATACATAATGGTTTGACACCTATGTGGTACTTTGTGTACCTTGTCTGGTATTTGGTGGGACATTCATACTGTCCAGTGTCTTTGGATGTCTGGGTGCGGTTCTTTTGTGTGAGAGTGTGGTCTGTCACATGCTACAGACTGTACAGCAGTTTTGACTACAGTTATGTGCACATGGGTGGTGTCTGCTGCTTTGTGCATTGTCAGTTACCTGGCTATATGGGTGTCTGTGCTGCATATGGATACTCCCCCTCCTTTGATGTCTTGGTGCAGGTGTTGGGGCCATAACACATGGTATGTGGTATAACCTAGTAGTGCTGGTGTGCTATCACTAGGCCTGCAGCAGGCTTCTGTCACTGGACAGACATCAATGTTCTCCATAATGGGAAGTGCCTCAGGGGCATGCATATTGCAGTTTACACATCTGGCATTGGTCAGCATTACCCTTATGTTTCCTACCACTTATGTTTTCTAGGGTGGTGGGTAGTCTTTTTGGCCTTGCCTACATACGGCTCTATGGAGGCGGCATAGGCCTTATCCAGTATCCAGACGCACACGGGTAACAGCTGACAGCCATCCCTGTAACAGCAGCATGGCTTGTCATGCTTGACATTTCAAGCAGACACACATTGCACCCTCTTGGACTGTCAGCTGTAACTGTGCCAGCTGTTAAACATGAGCATTCTGTGTTTGTACTGTGGCATCATTCTTGGTGAGGGTTGGATGCTGCACACAGCCAGTGTCATCCCACCCTGGGGTACATACACGGAGGGACCATCCATGTCTCATTTGATGTTGACAAGGGACGTACATCTCAGGTAATTCACACCAGCATGGACATTGAGTGCATCATATTTCTTCTGAAACCACACAAAAGACCAGTGAAAACAGCTCTACTTTCCAAAATAAGAATTTAATAAAAACCTTTTAGTTGTCTCTCCTCTCCTAGTGCCTCGGCTGCAAGCCTTTACAGAGTAAAGAGCCTTTTTTACTCTGTAAAGGCTTGCAGCCGAGGCGCTAGGAGAGGAG
Source organism: Protopterus annectens (assembly GCF_019279795.1). Taxonomy (NCBI): domain Eukaryota; kingdom Metazoa; phylum Chordata; order Ceratodontiformes; family Protopteridae; genus Protopterus; species Protopterus annectens. Next base: position 1,727,000,678 of record NC_056743.1, on the reverse strand, counting down.
ACAACTAAAAGGTTTTTATTAAATTCTTATTTTGGAAAGTAGAGCTGTTTTCACTGGTCTTTTGTGTGGTTTCAGAATAATTTGTTTTTGGATAGTGGTTATTGCATCATATTTCTGCTTGCTTTGGGGTGACCTGAGTACTTGTGTTAATTGGCATTTTGTGGCAACCTACAAGTAGCTTACTCTACCCTTTCCCTTGTTCAGTCTGGTGAGTGGGACAGCTGTGTGTCTGCCTATACAGACACCTATTATGACTGTATCAGGCATGTTGTTTCTCCTTCGGGCCTGTGACTGTTTGGCACACCAGCCTTGCGTACTATTTGTTGCATGTGCTATGTTTGAAGGTTGTGGTTGCTTATGATCTACTTTGGAGGCTTCTGTTGGTGTGGTGTGTTTGTAATTGAGGCCTCCAGGAATATTTGTCTGTGTTTATGTGTTTGGTTTACAGTTGTGGTAGGTCTATGTGGGACTGGGTTTGTGGTGTATGTGGTTACCTTCTCCTCCTGACTAGTGTTGACAGTACTGAGTTGTTGGAGCTCAACCTCTGGTTTGGATACATGGATGCATCTATCACATATGTTTGTATTTATTGGGGGGTGTTGTGGTTGTCTGTGTACTTGGTGCTGGTGTCACATTGCCTCTGGATTCATAGATTATACTTGTTGTGGCTGGACTTAGTGGATTGTATGTGTGGACATATGTTGTTGCTATACTACTGGTCAGTGATTACTTCCCTTTTTATGTTTGCTCTGTCATGTGGTAACTTCCTCATTCTCTTGCATGGTTTGGTAATGGCTGGAGGCCAGCATGCCAGATGCCTGCGTGTATGGCATTGTGTGTTGTTGTTATTTATGATTGCATACTCCAAGCATTCCTGGCTGTGTTCATGGAATGCCTGTATAACATGTTCTGTGGTGTGTCCCATATTCTGCACTTGCACAGGGCCTTTTGTGGATTCATCATTGGTTTTGAGGGCTGCAACCTATACTTTACACATGTTTTTCACTGTGGTATTTTGGCCAGGGACTGGGGTCAGGGTGTGTATATCCAGTGTGATTACTCTATGGTCTGGTCTTACCAGTGAGGGGTACACTTCTCATTTTTCCATCCAGTACACATGTTGTTGATTATCACATCCAGTATGCTTACCCCTCTTGTGGGAGTAGTACATTGTTCCTGGGCATTTTGGTTTATGGAATCTGGGTAATTTTCTCCTACTGTGTTGGTGCTAGTACAATGCTACCGGTGTATGTCTGGGTATTTTCAGTCGAGCATTATAATGTGGTTTGGGGGGCTTGATATATTCATGTATTCCGACATAGGCCAGGCGCTGTTCCTGGTATTAGGACAGTGGTCTGCAGCAGGCTATATACTGCGAGGCAGTTTTAGCCATAGGTATTTGACCATGGATATTCCATGCTGCTTCTTGTTGTGGTACCAACATGGGGGTGTGGTTATCCTTGCCATTTCTTGCTAGTCACCCTCCTTTTGTAGCTTGTTCCATGTTTTGCGGCTGTACAGCACAGTATGAGGTGTGACCTGGTAGTGTTAGGGTGCTGATGTGAGCCTTGCCCAGTTCTCTACTACAGGACTGGTATCTACATTCTCCTTACTGTGTGCGTTTACACTGCACACATCTTGCTGTTTATACATCTGTCATGGGGTAGTATTACATCTAGGTTCCTATCCCTTGTAGAACCTATGAGGTTGGGTTTGTGTTTTGAGACTTACCTATTCAGGGCATGCTGTGGGTACTGACAGCCTTTGCCAGTATCCATGGGGCATGGCATGATAGGTGCATGCCACCCCTAGCAGGTGGTGCATCATGTCAAACTCCGCATATCTTCCCAGCCTGTAACACATTGGTTCCCCTTTGACTGACTGCATTACTTCAGCCAATTATTGTACTTGATCTTCTTGTCTTCATAGTGTGGCATCATGCTTGGTGAGGGTGAGATGTTAGGCAGGGTCTTCATGTTTGCATATACTAGATGGTGTTACATTGCTTAACACATGGCAATCATGCCTCAGGTGGTGCTGCAGGGCTGCCTCTTTCGGATGCACATACTACACTCCCTGTACATGTTTGAGAGCAGGCTGTGTCATGTTAGGCATCCCTGTTACTATATGAGTGAGTCAGAGGGGTATCATTCCCAGGGTTCCTACTGAGCCAGTGTATGTGCTATGCATTGCCTCTTTGCCAAGGCCAGGGCATACTGGGCACGCCTCCTTCTGCCTACTGGGGCAGGCTCAGGTTGTTCCTCCTCCGAGTCACACTCTGCCTGTGATGGCCTTGGCAATGGTGGGGGACTGTTTGGCCCGGCCCTATGCTGGTCCTGCTGCAGCTGTTTTCGCAAGATCATATTATGTAGCATAGCACATACCATGACAATTTGGGTACATGTAGTTGGTGTGTACTGTAAGGCTCCACCAGATGTGTCCAGACACTGGAACCGTGACTTGAGCAGCCCAAACACACGCTGTATTACATTACGTGTTTGTGCGTGTGCCTCATTATGGCATTCCTGTTCAGGTGTGTGTGCGTTTCTGATGGGTGTCATCAGCCACGGCTCCAGTGCATAACCTGCATCCCCCACTAGGTGTCCGTGTGGGATGTCCCCATTGGCAAATGTCTGGTACAGCTGCGTCAAATGCCAGATGTGGGAATCGTGATAACTCCCAGGGCAGCCAGCACACACATTCATTATTATGCCCTGGGCATCACACACGACCTGGCAGTTGATGGAGGGGAAGCCCTTGCAGTTAATGTAGGCCCTACCCCGCTCACCGGCTGGTGCTTTGATGTGTATGTGCGTGCAGTCTATTGCACCCAGTACCTCAGGGTATTCCGCTATTTGCTGGAAGAGATGCATATTGCTGGCCAATACCTCACGGGTATTGGGGAAATATACATGATCACCGACATGTGCTGACATGGCATCCAGGAACTGGTGTAGTACCCTGGAGGCTGATGCCTGTGATATCCCCATCATATCACCAGTTGGTCTCTGGAAGGTACCTGTTGCTAGTATTCTTAGGCCAACACATACCTTGGTTTCCACTGGGATGGGTTCCCCTCTGTTGGTTCTGTGTGTGAGGCGTGGCCTGCACAGCTCAACAATTTGCTGCAGGAGCTCTCTGTTCCACTCTATAGCGCTCTACTATCTCCAGCTCATGTAACCCGTGGTAGGTGACCCTGGGCCTGTACACTCTTCTCCGTCTCCTCACTGTGGGTTGTCTGGCACCATCTGCATTGTCACCACCCTCAGCAAGTCGCCTATGTCTCATTATGACAGCTATGGCAGCCCCTAACATTTCTGCTCTGAGTGAAGCTTTTTCAGTTTTCACTTCTATTAGCTTACTCCTGTCTTGCAGTGTCTCTTAATGGAAACATCCTGCACTACTGTTTGCAGAGTTTTAAGTGCTGGGCTGGGCTACTATTCTGCCTGTGTAATTGCCTGCTTTTAATTATTTTCACCTGCTAGCTTCAGCAGTTATCCCTGCTAGCTTCCTATTAATTCTGTTGCTTCCTTTTTCCTCTCTGTTTCCTCAGGGGGGAGCAACGTGCATACTATCTGAAACACGCTCACAGTGGCTTACACGCTCGCACACGTGCTTACACGGTTCAGAATCTACTTATTCAGGTTTACACGTGCGCACACCCACGCAAACAGTGTTAAACATCTCCCAACACGCTCCCACATGCTCACACTGACTTACACGCGTGCACCCTGTTCTACTCGCGCTTCATGGCATGCACACGTGCGCATGCACGGCCAGCAAGAAACTTTGGGGTAGGTAACAGTGTACACCTTCCATTTCTTGACTTTCCATGACTTATCTAGTGGCACACCTCTTTCCATGATCTGTGCCTGTCATCTGTCGTGTTACACTGGCCTCCAATGAACTGCATTTCTTTCTACCATTCCCCCCTGTGATGTCACCTATCTCCTACTCTATTACTCTACTCAGACTGTGCTCATTTGGTATGTGACTGTGAAATTCAGTATCCGAACCCTCATTTACATGAGATTGCCTACTAATGCTTAGTTACATGTCTTAGACTCAGCTTCCCCCTTTAGCAACCACTACACGGTGGCCATGTTGGTTTTGGTCTGCTGGTCCCTGCATTGTCATTCCATGTATTGCATGAAACCCACATTTGTGGGTTTATAACCTTCTTTTTTATGGTTTTATACAGCGCAGCCCATTTGCGCGAAAAAAAATTATATTTTTAATATTTTGCATCGGGTTATCTTGCCAATGGCCACATATTTGGCCATTGGCATGCTGCCTGAATCATATGCAACCTTTATTTGGAGCTGACATCGCTCCGTTGTGGAATTTGCAGAAATTTAGTCAGTTGTCAGCTGAGTACATTTCTGCAGCTAAAACGTCTCCTACATGGACTGGTTTCTGCTTCGTGGATCGCTAATATACCTCATTTGCATACCTTTCAGATGCAAGTGAGGTATTTAGCATGTCCACGCCCAGTCCGTGTAAGAGACGTTTTAGCTGGTCTCTTACACGGTGAGGCTGTTCCTGGATCGCGAGGCTTGCATGGAGTGTTGCACATCTCTTACACTCCGTGCAAGCCTTTGTGAATCCTGCCCATTGACTTAGCACAAATGCCTGCAATCTGTCCTATTCGATCAAAACCTTTCATTGTCTGGATTTGTACTGTCTCTCATTCTCTCAATGGACTAAGTAATCTACTCAATCTGTCATCTCTAGCTTTCTGGATATTACGCTTCTTAAACAATTGAGAATTGAAGGTTTTAGTGTTTTTAGATTCAGGCTTCAATAAACTGAAATTAATGGGTAGCGTAGTTCTAGTTTCCCTGATAAGCAGTCTTTGAGCAGGTGAACCATGAACACCGCCACAGGGTATGATTCCAAGATTAAGCAAATTCAAGAACATATATCAGTATTGTTGTGCTTTGCCTTTTCAAGTAATTGCTTTGCACTCTGTACTGCATATTCAGCTAAATCATTGGACTGAGGATATTCAGGATTACTAGTGACATAGGTTCATAGATTAGCACTAGGTTAACTGCCCTTGCAAGCCATTTTAAGCCTTGCCAATTATCCCTTAGGAGGCTCAAGCTCTGCACCTTGTGGTTATAAGGCAAACACCTTAACCATTAGCCACCCTCCCAACCCTTGTACAAAGTCTCATTCTTTTGCAAATTTCTGAAACAACTGGCTGGTAAATTGAATACCATTGTCAGAAAGAACTTTGTGTGGACTACCATGAACTGAGAAATTATGTTTCTACTTAATAATAACAGCAGTGAATGTTAGGTTAGGTAGCAGATTAATTTCAAACCAATTCGAATAAGAGTCTACCAAAACCAAGTAGCGTTGATTGTTCCACTCAAAGATATCAGTAGCAATGGTTGACCAAGGTAGTTCAGGAACTGGACTTAGCTGAAATGGTTCTCTTTGAAAATGCAGTCTAGTACTATTGCATACTGAACAAGAAGAAAGTACTTTATCAATGTTTTTTGGTAATAAAGGCCAAAATACTAATTCTCTCGCTCTTCTCTTACTGGATGTGGATAATGGGTGACTATGATGCAAAATCTGGATATACTCTTGTTGTAAGGAAGCAGGGACAACAATTTTAGGACCTTTGAAGATAATGCCATCTTCCATAAACAATTCATGTTTGTAAGGAAAATAGGTTTGCACTTCAGGTGGTACACTAGATTGCTCTGATAGCCATCCAACATTAATATAATGATTGAGCTTCTGTAAAATGGAATCAGTCTGAGAGTGATCTTTTAACTCATCAAATCTAGTGTGGGAGGATGGCATAATAGTTAAGCTTTTTACCTTGGAGACACAAGGTGCAGGGTTTGATTCTTGCATGGAGTAATTGGTTAGACTAAAAATGGCCCCCAAGGGCAGTTACCTAATCTATGAACCTATGAAAATTGTGCACTGACATCACATCAAAGTCAAAGTTCTCTGCGTGAAACTGTTCTGTGGTATTTCTGGGCAATCTGGATAAAGTATCAGCCAGATAGTGCAATTTGCCTTTTGTGTAGACCATTTTGAAACTGTAATTTTGCAATTTGAGCATCATTCTTTGTAATCTCACTGGAGTGGAATCCATAGGCTTTATTAGAATAGTAACTAGAGGCTGGTGGTCAATTTCAGTCTGAATAACTCGACCATAAATATCATGAATCTTTGAGCATGCAACTACTATTGTCAAAAGCTCTTTCTCGATTTCAGCATACTGCATCTCAGTTTGGGTAAGTGATCTAGATGCATGGGCTACTGGTCTGCCCTCTTGAAGTATAACTGTGCCTAGACCACACTTTGAAGCATCACAGGAAAGAGTAACTGGTTTGTTCACATCATAGTATCTTAATGTAAGCAGGGTGGCAATTTTCAGCTTAAGGTCTTCAAATGCCTTCTGGTGTTGTTCCAACCATGACCATGCAAAATTTTTGCATGCTAGCTCTCTTAAAGGTGCTGTCAACTCACTGAAGTCTGCAATAAACTTGCCTAAGTAGTTGACCATGCTTAAAAAATGTTGTAGAGCTTGTACATTATCTGGTGCTGACATCTCAAGAATAGCTGTTTGCTTGTTTGGGTCTGGTCTCAAGTCTGTGCTCATGAATGAATGACCTACGCAGGAAACATCTGGAAGTCTGAGTTTACACTTCAGAGGATTGTGCTTCAAGTTTACTTCATGTGCTCTGTCTACAACTTTCTTTAGGTTTCTGTCATGCTCTGCTTCACCATTGCCTCCAACCAATAAATCATCTACTATTATGACACAAGGATAACCTGAACAAATTTGCTCCATTGCATGCTGAAAGACTTTACTTGCAGAATGTATTCTAAATGGTATCCTTAGAAATCTGTATCTGCCAAATGGAGTACCAAAAGTAGTTAGAAATGAAGATTTATGATCAAGCATCACTTGCCAAAATGAACTATTTGCATCCAAGGCAGAGAAAACAGTGGCATTAGAGCTGCAACGTCTTTGACTGTGCGCATCGGATTATACTGTCACTTTAATCCTTTGTTCAGATCTTTTGGGTCAAAACATATTCTGATTTTGTCTGAGCCCTTTTTGTGAGCTGCTACCATAGACAATACCCATTCAGTTGGTTCTGCTGTGACTGGAGAAATCACACCTTGCTGCACCATTTTACCCAACTGAGCTTTAACTTTATCCTGCATGGCTAATGGAACTCTTCTTTCTGGTCTGACTACTGGAGTGACCTCTGGGTCTAACTTCATGGAATACACACCTGGAAGTTTACCTATCTTGTCATCAAAAACATCAGCATACTCTAAGAAAATGGCTGCGGAAAAATTAGAACTTGGAAATGCACTTACATGATGAACTTCTTTAGCAAAATAAAGCAGATTCATTATCAAACTATCTTTGAGACCCAATAAAGATTGCACTGGTCTTTGGACTACATAAATGACAAGTTGTAACAGTTTTTGGATGAAAAACATGAAAGAATAACTGAACATTCGGTCTGAATTTCTTCACCTCCATAAGCAACAAGTCTCATACTACTAGCTACATTGAATTGTTCATTAGTTCTCACTTTAGCAAATATGTCTGCTGATATAACATTACACTTTGAACTAGTGTCTACTTTAAGCACTATGGATTTTCCATTAATCTGGACAGTAGAAAACCCCTTTGCTCCTTGTTAATAAATTCACTGCATCAACTCTTTCATCAAGCACTGATACACCATCTACATAGAAAACTGACTGCTTCTGCTCTATTTGATCAACTTGCTTTTTTGTGTGACCTTTCTTTACAACTGTGTAAAGCTTACTTGATTTGCAAAACTTTTGGAAATACTTCCCTTTTTTGCACTTATAACATTGCTGACCAAATGCTAAGCACTTCTCTCTTTTATACTAATGATTTGTACCACAATTGAGGCAGTAAACTTGGGTTTTGTCGATTCACGCTTGTACTGCACTGAGCTGGAGCAAGCTACCTTCCTAGAATTTGCTGGAAAGCTACGTGTCTCCCTTAGAAACCCAGTACCTGCCATGGGCTTGGGCCTGCTTTTGTTTGCCACGTGTTGTATGCTATCTACATTTGCTCTGGAGATAACTGAAACCATGCTCTTGTTACTCACAAGCATACTTGTGTGTTTTTCTGTCACCTCGTGGATTTGACAAATCTCTATAGCTTTACTCAATGTAAAATCATTATCATTAAATAAAACCTTTCTCATAGTAGCAATGTTAATACCACACACAAGCCTGTCCTTTATCAACTCATATTTTAAGTCACCAAACTGACACATTTTAGCTCTGTTTCTCAGATCAGTTATATACAGGGGCGGCTCATGATATAGGACTGCACCAATCAGAGTGCATTTCTGGAAACAGGTGATCACTGCAGAGGAGTGTGTTGCAGAATACAGGATCACATAGCCAGTGTGTGTGTGTGTGTGTGTGTGTGTGTGTGTGTGTGTGTGTGTGTGTGTGTGTGTGTGTGTGTGTGTGTGTGTGTCCCATTTGCTTCATGGTGGTGGGTAGAGAATAAGGCTTGAATACCTTGGGCCCAAGTGATAAGAGCCTGAATTCCCTACCCACCACCATTTCTAAAATATTTGCAGATTTTTGCCTCATATCAGTCTCAAGCAGTGCCGTACTTCACTTATATTATCTTGTTGTTTGTTTGTTTGTTATTTCCACTGTTCAGAAAGTTACTGGGCACTTGTTTTTATCAGGAGTTATTTAGATCCTTGGATTGCCTACCTGTGCAGTTTCCTGGCACTTGGCACTGGAAGCAATTACATGTCGCTTTTGAATTAAATTCACTAAACACACCAAGTTCCCTGGCCTTGCTTTACAGCAATCTCATAAGTCAAATCATAAAATTCTATGCAGCACACCCTCAATATAATCCACTGGCCACTAGCTTCACTTATCCTTTTCTAGTTTGTCTAAATGTTCCAACTTCCTGCTAATTCTCCATTAGACAACCCTCTCTGGGAATCACTCACACACCTCTATGCCCTGCTCAACAACACAGACTTAAGTAGACCTGCCATTATACACAAAAACTAAGTATCAGATGCAACCCAGGAGGGCCAAACTCACTACACCACACAAAAGACTCCACACTGGCCACAAAAGATTATATAAGAGAACACACACACACAAAAAGACACCAAAACACATAGAAACCACAAAACACTGAATCAACACATGAACACAAAAAGACCACACAGAGGTTCAACAGTAAAAAAGACACCCAACAGCAAAGGCCTCCAAAGCAAGCACCCAACAAAGCAGTCACATAAGACACCCCCAAACTGCAACACCCTCCACAAAAGTCATAACAAGCTCACACAGCCTGAACACAAACTCGTGCCAAAACACACTGACCAGGGTCAACTCCACAGTCACACAACCTGGACGTCCCACCACCCTCCGCAACAAGGAGAAACACACAGTACAACTCCCACCCAAGTACAGAATCAAACACATAACCACAGCACTGGTCATGGCTAGCCTGAGCGAAGAGGTCCCATGCTGGTGTGAACGAAGTAAGCAGTCTCTCCTGACTGCATGATTGAGACTGGTAGGAATTTCGATGATGTAGCCCTCCAAGGTAAGGAAAGAATGAACACAGAGTATCCTTCCTTCACCAAGAACATGATGGGGATCTTAAGAGACAAGATGAGTCATTCAACAATTTCATGGACAGCTGGTGTCTCAAAAAGGGGATTGACATAAGCTGCTGCCTGGGGCTTACCTGTGACAAGGATTTCAAGCAAGGGCTGGACTCCCACCCACAATGCCCCTTTAGGCCCCGGGGCTCAAATAGCTCTACCACCCCTAAAAAAAAAAAAGGGGAAGAAATTGAGGGTAATGCCACCAAGAGCAGAAACAAAATATGGAAAAAATTGAGGGTCTTTCCCTGTGCAGAAGTCTAAAGCTCAAAGAATGCCAGAGCGACTCCCTTCCTGTGTCTTTTAACCCTGATGTCAATGCGTGGACAAGCACCCGGTTCCTCACCTCAGATCTGCCCAAAACCGGAACCTCCACAAAAAGGATAGGTCCACCGGCACCTATCCGACCACTATTAGGATAGGGGGGTAACCAGCAATTCATAAAGGATACCAAACCTAACAGTAAAGCATAACGCAAATACAAATTGTAACATCCAGGCAACTAACACTAGGTGCCAGGAACACACAACCAAACTGATGCACAGGGGCACTCCCCCTCAATCTCAGGGTCATCACACAGCCTTCCTGAAGATCCTGAGGGTATCAACTGGGTCCAAACATATACCCCTAACTTTCTAGCCTCCGGGTTCTAGGTTCATAATTCATTAGCCCAGCAACAATCTGCCATACAATTCCTAAGGAGTTCAAAATTCTAGAGGTCCTGTTGTCACAAACATGGGGACAAAATGCTCCACAGGGTATAGATCTCATTGTCACAAACATATCCACAAAATTAATCTCACTGAAATACATCCGCCCCCCACCCAAAACTCATTCCCCATCTCTACTGGAAAACAACATCAAACCCCACCTTTTACAAAACACCAACCAAGAACTACTTCAGCACTTCCTCCAAAGAGCAAACTGGTACTGGAGTCAGCCGCTAAAAATGAGTCAGGCCCTGAACCAACTCCAAGCTGCTGCATGGATTACAAACACCCAAATAAAACCAAGACCAGGAGGATCCAGATCAACCAAGTCCAAACCACCCAGCCGACTCACCCACCCCAAAAAAAAGGAGTCTGAGGAGACCCCAGCTTAATTAAAACTTTACAATAAGAGGAGAAAGTTACATATGATAAAAAAAAGTATAAAAAAGGGAAGTCACCCCCAAAATTTATTAGTAAAAAAATGATTTGTTAAAAATTTGATCAAGATACAATCTTTTGAAAATTGCCAGCCATAAGCAAACCTGACATCACTTGGGCCTTCAGGTTGAGTGTTAGGATAAGAAAAACTCACATGCCAATTCAGAAAAAATCCAAAAACCTACAAAATCACTGACCAGAGACACATCAGGTTCTCTCCCTAAGACTAGTTCAGTGGGAACTTCACCCCTCCCTAGCCTCCCGATAACTATCCCAGCCGAGACAAGCCTCGCGACATCTCAAAAAGCAAAAACAAAGCTGCTCTCTCAAATGCTACAAATGGCAGCATCAGCTGGATGCTAAATGAGTTGAAAACCCAGCCATAAGGCAGCTGTTTAATCTCAGCCTTGCCACAGGAGCCTTACCACAGGTGGCTCAGCTCCGCAGGATGGCCTCTCAAGCAGTGTGAAGCGCCTCTACAGTCCCTGGTACAAAGGTGGCTTCAAGAACCCTGTCACCCATGCTACAAGCTAATGTCTAGTCTGTGGAAGCTATGGAGAGGATATGGAGGATCATTGGAAAACTCTGAGGACCAGCAGTTTGGGGGACAAGATCAATCCTTTGGCTTTGTCAAGAAAGATCATGCTTGAGTATGCAAGGCTTTCTTCTCGGAAGGCCAACCATATGCTGACATGAGGGAAAGCAATAACAGCCTACCTTAGAGCCCAATAAAGGTTTTTCTAATAAATACCCCAAAACTTTCCAAAAAAAAACTTGTAAAACTAAATGTAAACAAATAACCAACATGGACAGCAAACAACTGGCTTAAGGACAGAACCCAGGGGTTAGAGTTGCTGGGCGCTTGTCAGAGAAGCCGGTCACTCACGGTCAGGGTCCCACACCAGGGGGGTCCTGTGTCTCATTGTGTTTTGGCATCTACTTCTCAACATTGACATGGTTGGGTTTCTTGATGATGTTGCAAAAGTTTGCAACTTGGAAAAAATAGTGGAAACAGTGATATCGGACACTGATATCTTCCCGAGGGACTCCACGAAACAGATAGCCTGGTGCCAGAGCCATGGCCTGAAGTTAAACGCCAAAAAATGTAAGTCATCGAAAACAAGGTAACCCGGTAACCCCATGCTACCATATAGGTGGTAACCACAGAAGCAGGGAAGAGGTTATCAGGGACCTGGGGACCCAGGTTGACAGTATTTTCTTTTGAACCACAGGTTAGAAGTGGTACAAAAGACCTTCACCTGGGATCATGAAGGACCATCCAGATCATCCAGATCAGATCTAGGGTCATTGTTCCCCACTCTTTCCATTATGAACCCAATATCCCCCATTGACCCATCCCCATTCGGGATCTATCCCATCCGACATCTGCAAGAAACCCATCTCACACCCCAAAAAAAGGATAAAGGAATCTGTCATATGCTGCCAGGATTGAAGAAACTCCAAGAAACTCCAGCCCCATTGCGTCTGCTCAGAGGTGCTTCAATGACTATACAACTCGATATACAGTCATGTTAATGGACATATAAACATAAAATTCCCATCCAAAAAAACAAATCCACCAAAACCACTAGAGCAAGCGATCAACCTTAGTACCATATAAATGGACGGATGAGGGACAGAGACTCCACTCAGAGACTCCCTTATGTTGTGGAATAAAATCCGGTCCATGCAGAGCTGGAGCCTGACTCTCTTCAAGAGAAATCTACCTGTGGAGATGGGAGAGAGGTTTACCCGAATCATCTCTCTGGGTCACTGCTGACAGAGGCACAACAAACCAATGGGGCACAGTTTTTTTCATATAAGGGGGGGTGGCGTAAAGCCACAATAATTATAGGCTTATAAATGCCTTAGGGCAGATAGCCTAGTATAAACCTATGAACCTATGAACCTATGAATCTGTTCTGTTCCTCATAAATATGTGGTTTCTGCATTTTTTTCACTTAAAACAGGCAGTAGTGTAGTAGTAGCAGTATTGCCTGACAGCTATGGGTTGTCTGGTTTGATTCTTAGCTGGGGTGCCTTTTGTGTGGAGTTGCATGTTCTCCCTGTGTTTGTGTGGGTTTGCTCTGGTGCCCTCAGTAGATATTTGTTCTTATTTTTTTGGACTGTATTCCCCCATTATTGGCTTCATCCAGGTTTTTTGTGCCAAGGTTGAGAGCTATGATGATAACTGAACTCACTGAATATTTTGGGGGCTGTATTACCCCATTACTGGCTTTGTTCAGGTGTTTTGTGCTAAGAAGTTGACAGCTATGGTGAGAACTGAATTCACTAAATGGTAGCCATTTAAGTTCCAGTCTTCTTTGCTTTTTTGTTAAAAATAGATGATTTGGCATAGTGGTATGTTGTTCTGGCTGTTTTGCACAGAGACCTGGGTTCAATACTTGGCAATGAACTATATGGTAGTAATGCAGCATTTTATTCTAGCAACTTTCCAACATTATACAAGCAATGTTTAAAATGTATACCTGTTTTTTGAGTTTTTGCCCCCCCCCCCCAAATAAACTTTGGCTTTGTCCAGATTTCTTGTGCTGCAAAGTTCAGAGATACAGCTGAGTGTCGAGTAGATTTTACAAGGAGCTGAGAGCTGCAGGGGAACAAAAGTTTAGTGCTGCTTATGCCAAATCTGCTTACATTGTAAATAGCACAACAGGTAGTGTATTTGCTTTTGATGCAGAAGGCTGTGGGTTCTACTCCCACAGTAGGTAGATCCATTGCTGGTATTGTACTCTGTTGTAAAGGAGATGGATGCTGCAGTCCACTTTGGTGAAGATACCTAGTAACTACAAACCTGTTATCAGTTTGCCATCCATTCCCTATTGCAATATTACTAGCATTATAATTTTTTTAATGCAACATAAGCAATTTATTCCTCAAGGGCAACAGGCACTTTATTTGTTGATGAAACAATGAAATATAAAGTTGTTTGCTAGCAGTAACCTCTTCATTAGTTAACAGATTTCTTTAATGTGGAATTATTTAGATGACTTTTACTTCTTCAGAGATCATGCATATTTACTGATACTGGTGGACTGTTGAAGCTTGAGTAGACTTTTATGATGGAAATGTTCTGAATTGGGCAGTTTTGTCATTATTGGTGCATGCATTTTGTTTCATTGTTTACAGGAAAAATGTTCAAAATAATAAATTTAAAATGTCCTCTAACAAATGTACTGTATTGTACAAGGAATATCATTTAATACAGTCAGGAAGGTGTATCAAAGAGCATGTGTATGTTTCGTGTTCAAGGGGCCTATGATTTGAAAACAGCCCAAAATTAATCTTTATCTGCCACTGGCAAAATGCATTTTCTTTGAATGTGGGTTTCAGTGCTGTTTCAATCAATGTGAGTTTCAAGGGCAGAGAAGTTTTAATGCTAAGTCTATTTTCATTGTGAGACTGCATTGCTTTGTTTAGCAGATATCTCTTAGGGTTTATGCTGTAAAATATAAAATAAAACTTTCAAATGAAATCCATATCATTGCAGAAGTAAAGCAGTATGCACATTTCAGTGTTTATGGCAAATGGGGTGAAATAACCAAGGAATGGGACATTGGAGTGGCTGCAGGGGCGACGCTCCATTCGACCATTATTTTGTGAGGGGGAAGGGCAGCAAACAGACAGCCCCGGCTGAACTATACCTCTAAACTGTCCAGAATTTTGCAGAATTAATAGGTTTTTGCTTCTTATTTTTGGTTTGTTCCACATAGAATTTGTGGTTTTCTGCCAAATCATTTAGGAATGAAGTCACTACGTAATGACAGACATTAAGTTTCAGATGTCATAACCTTCAGAAAAATGCATGCTAAAGCAAGACCTGTTATTCTATCAACTGTCTTAAGTTTATACAAGAGCAATTTTTAGTGCTGTTTGCATGTTCCCCCAATATATTTGGCCTTGTCCAGATTTCCTGCATCAAGAGGTTGAGAGGTACGTGCAAATAAACTGCTTTACAGAATTAGGAATATCCAAACCTCTCAACTGTCCCCGATGTTGGCTCAAAATGTTGCTCTCCCCCAATAATCTCCCTGCAAATTGGCAATTTTGGAAGAAAACGTGGAGGGTTTACAATTATATTTAACTGTAATGATCAGAATTATAGATTACTTTTATTTCAGAAATGCATGTAGATGATCTTATTTTGTCAGCTGCTCAAGTTAACAGTACTAATTTTAAAAAAGGTGTCCCTTCTTTGATAGGTGGCAATTTTATATTTTTGCATAACATTTTTGGTCTGTTTTTCATAAAATTGTGGTTTTCTGGCAAATTAGTAGCAAAGCATTAAAGACTGAAGTTAGAAAATAATGCCAGACATTTGAGTTTCAGATTTCATACCTTCAAAAATTCATACTAATGCAAGACCTACTACTATTCTATTATCTTTTTAAGTTTATAAGAGCAATATTTATTGTCTTTATTTTTGGGCTTGTGTCCCACTTCCGTGTATGGCTTTGTCCAGATTTCTTGCTCTGACGTTGAGAGGTATGAGTGTCAGAGCCATCACCGTCAGCCAGAGACATTTCAAACTGTGATCTACTTGTTACACCCCACTCCCCATTGTAGTGGCTCTGGATGTGTCCAAGCAAGGCAAGGAACAGTTATGCAGTGTAAGTATGTAGAGTATTCCCCCATCCAAGGTAGACCACAAGTATGACCGTGGCTTTTCATCTGTCCTTGATTTTGCAGAATGTTCTGGTTTTCTGTCATATTTTTATACTGTTGATTTATGCTTCAAATTATTCAGAAAATGCATGCTGTTGCAGTGCCCTGTTGCTCTGTATTAAAGTAGCAATGCTTTATTGACCATCAGGTAAGCTTATCAGAGATTGTACAATGCAAATAAGCTTTAATAAGCATACTGTTAAAGAATTACCAACATTGAAAGCCTTTTCATTGTTGCCAATGCAGAGAATATTTACTTAACTAGATAACGTATAAGCCTTAGGTATTGAAATGCATATGACAGTATTTGAAATAAAGGACAGAATTACAGTATTTTCAGAAGCTCATTACATTTGTTGGAGACTTGCAGTTATCTTTGCAGGCTTTACCCGTAAACTAAACAGAATGCCAATCTATCATGGGTGGTCCATAACTTGTGCAGTAATCCTTTAAGCAATTTATCTTGAGCTTGTTTCTTGTTTACTGTTAATTTTTTACTTTGATCATGTGTTCCTCATGAAACAAGTAGATAGTTGTTGTCAGATAGCAGGTCTTTTTTAGATAAGAAACATTTTTAAAAGTGGGGGTATCACAGAGATTGCTACTTTCAGCATGTTACTTGGTACTTTAATAAAGCTGAATATAAATTATAATTAGAACTGCAGTGCAAGGAGAAGTGGTTTGAGCTGAGTGCTGCTTGTTTTATTTTATACTTGATTTTGACTGGCATTCCAGTAATGTATTTAAAAAGCAATTTATTTTTTCATGCCTCACAACCTTTGTGTTTCCATCTAGATATTAAGTAAGTTGGCATGTAGCCAATGCATTGAAATATTTTTTTCTTCTACACTTCATTTTGTCTTGATTGGACTCTCGTAATGATGGTTTGACACCCAGGGCAGTGTATTTAATTAAAGTTTTAGTTGTTGTGGTTTTGAGCATAGTTCCACCCCTTTCTAGTTGATCACACCCCTTCCCATTGGCCCCACCCATTCAACTGTCTCCTGCAGCCCTCCCCTTAAATTTGAAGTCATCAGCCGCCACTGGTTATATAAGCTGCAAATGATTCCCCTGGCTTCTGATCTCTCATGTAAAACAAATGTCTCTAATGTAATATTTGTCTAGTGGTTACACGTTTCTCTGAACTTGTGCTTCAAACACTCAGGGACTTCCCTTGATTCAGCCTGTACAACAATATGATGTTTTTCACCTTCTCTTTCATATACTGCAGGCATATACACAAATTAACATTGTCTTTCTATGGCCTCTGACTAAGCTAGGTTTAGAAAAATGACTGCCCTGGTGTGTGCATCTCTATCTGCATAAGCTGCTTGTATAAAAATATCATACTTTTGCTCAAATATTCTCCAATTCTCTGCAATATTCTGATCAAATACAAGTAGTAAGGGCTTTCAAAATCCATCTGCCATATTAACACACACCAGTGAAGGGTTTTGCAAATAAGCACAAACATACACACATACACATGTCAGAAACGTATGCCAGTATTTGTTACTTTGTCCAATGCCTTTGTGCTTCTGAAATGTATACCTTTTGTGCTTTTCAAAATTATGCTAATGGACCAACTCCTAGCATGTTTGAATAACTGGACTTTGCAAAATAGACTTCTTGGGCACTTTAAAACTCTTGTAATATTGTTTTGCATTGCTAAAGTCATTTATCATAATTTTAAAAAACATCTCAAACAACTTTACAATGCAAATGAAATAAACCCTCGGGCACTGTAATACTCTTCTAGTATCATTTTTTGCAATAAATCACCTCTTACCAGTGTAAGAAACATATCAAATAACTGCACAATGCAAATAAACTGGACATCTCTTGCCGTAAACTCAATAATATTTCAAAGTAATTGCAGTTTGTGAATAACTGCACACAGCACACTGAAATGTCCTTAAAATGATGGTACCTTTCTAAACAATTCTTTACAGTACAAGAAACACTTTGTAATGGCGGCACATTGTGAATAGATGCACCCAGCACAAGAAAATTTTCAAAATGGCTATACTTTGACTGTATTTCACAAAATAGTTGCACTTTGCACACAAAAAAACTCTTCAAAATGCAAGCACAGTAATAAGTACATACTGTAAGCACTTTTACACACTTTGAGATACTTCAAATAACTTTAGTTATGCCCTTGATACAATCAAAGTTATACCCCGGGATTCATGAATCTTGCGCTAGGCACCGGAGTAGCGTCGGCGATCTAGCACCAAATATGGCCACCGAGCAATTCAGGTAAGAGCTGTTTCCATGTGCACTACCAGTGTACGGCAGAGCTGTGCAGCTCCCGGTGCATGTATGCTAATTACCCCATGCGCAGCAGTGTAGCATGTAAATGAAGGTATATAGTGATTCATGAAGTGCTGCAGGCATAGCGTAAGCATGTAGAAATGTAAACCAAAAAAAAGGTTTACATTTTGTCAAACATAAAATTGGAGCCATGAAAGCGGACCAGACTTACGTATTATAATGTTAACATATGCCACTGGCTAAATATATAGCCAATGGCATAAAACAACATGCACAACATATAAAAAAATAACATTTAATGTCATGGCCACACCAACGCAAAGGAAAACCACAGTGCATCTGTGCACAAACAGGATCACAAGGAAAATATATTTAGATGTCATAAAACTGCAATGTAACACAATTCATGATATCCCCATAATAGTCAATGGCATGCATGCTACACCACAACCATGGCACAAAGGTTGGTAAGGGTCTGTGACAGTGTTCTGTGGGGTAACTAGGAATCAGAAGTCAATGCCATGCAAACGAGTCAAGTAATACTGAATCGCAAACGCCCCACCAGCATAAAGATGCACCACACGGCATAGTGGTACAACACCGAGGAGTGGCCTGGAGGTAAACATGACATCAAGAGAGGGGCGCACCACCGTAGCTGTAAGCACATTGTATCATTGCTAATCCATGTTGTGTGTTGCTAAGCAAAGCCACAGGATAGGGGTGTGGAAGTAGCCATAGCTTTGCTTATCTGAGAGCACACAAGGTAGGCGAAAGTTCATGTGAACGTGGATGAAAATGCACATGAAACCGGGTAAACAGCTATGCACAGTGCACACCACAGCTGAAACAGGAAGGATATGGGAAGACAATAAGGAAATGCTGCAGCATGGTAATTGGAGTACAAATTAATAATTAACACCTAGAAACTCACAGTGGGCCATAAACAACAGCTAACAAGGTTGCTACCAGCTACCTGCAGAACAGGAAAGGTGAGGTGCCATACAGCAAAAAAAAAGAGAACTGTCACAGCAGAACAAAGCAAACTTGCAGTAGATCAGCTACATAACATATTTCCCAACACAATCCTGGGTTGTGAAAGTACAAAACAAGAAAGGCAGCAGCTGGATGCATGCCTGACAATGGGAGGGGAATCGGGTTGAAAACTGAAGTAAAGGGCAATAGATGAATCAAGGCAGCCAAGTGTAAGTCAACCAACACCAAAGGCCCCTCAATAGCAGTACCTGCTGTAAAACCAATAATTCAGATACCCTGCAGATGGAATAGCACAAACACACCCAATTACACCAGTATCATCCATTGCACAATAGTATAAGGAGTGAAAGCCCCCCCACACACACAATTGTGTATTCCCAGACACTCTGCACCATTGGTGTATACAGATGGGGGACTTTTAATATGTATGTGTTAGGGGCCACCATAGCTTTGATTCACCAGCATGTGTTGGAGACTGATGGTGGTGTTGAGGATGATGCTGACAACCATCTTAGGCACCAGAGGAGGAGAAGAGTATTCAGACCCAGGGTAACCTACCAGGGGCTACATGATCTGGAGATATTAGGGCGTTACAGGGTGGACAGTGACATCATAGAGCAACCTGTTGAGCTGTGCCAGCAATGCCTCAGAGCCAGAAGTAACATAGGGGAACCCATCCCAGTGGACACAAAGGTTTGTGTAAGCTTGAGAATACTAGCCACAGGTACCTTCTAAAGGTCAAATGGGGATATCATGGGGATCTCACAGGCATCAGCATCCAGGGTACTCAACCAGTTCCTAGATGCCATGTTACCACATGCCAATGAGCACATATACTTCCCCCAAATGCAGGAGGAGTTGGCCAGCAATATGCATCTCTTACACCAAGTGGCAGACTACCTGGAGGTACTGGGTGCAATAGACTGCACGCACATACACATCAAGTCACCGCAGAGTGAGCAGGGTAGGCGCTATATAAACCGCAAGGGGTTCCTGTCCATTAACTGCCAGGTTTTGTGCAATGCCCAGGGCATTATCATGGATGTGTGTGCTGGCAGCCCTGGAAGCTGTAATGACTCCCACATCTGGCATGCCTCACAGCTGTATCAGGTATTTGCCGGGGGGCATCCCATATGGCCACCTGGTGGGGGATGCTGGCTATGCACTGGAACCGTGGATGATGACTCCCATCAGAAATGCACACACAGCCACACAAGAACGCCATAATGAGGCACACACAAAAACCAGAATCATCACAGAGCGCATGTTTGGGATGCTGAAATCATGGTTCCATTGCTTGGACATATCTGGTGGAGCCTTGCAGTACTCTCCAGGAATGTGTGCCCACATCTTCATAGTATGTGCCATGCTACACAATATGATCCTGTGGAAACAGCTGCAGCAGGGACAGATTGGTGAAGGCCCACACAGCCCACCACCATTGCCAAGGGACCCACAGGCACAGGGGGACTCAGACTATGAACACCCTGTGCTAGGCCCAGTAGGCAGACAGAGGTGTGCCCAGTATGCTCATGCCTTGGCAAAGAGGGAACATATAGCACACACACTGACAATGTAGGCACTCATGGACAGACACCCTTTTCTACCTGCACACACAGCAAACATAGATGGCACACACACACAACCACCTGAAATTGTCATGTATAGGTGGTCTACTTGTGTGCATCCTACATAGGTAGCCCTCAACTATTGTACACACAACTGCCATTGGCACGAGGTTAGTCAATACCTGAACAGTAAATTAAGCTAGCAGCATGTGTCCATACTGTATGTACAGGTTCATAGATACATAGGTTGGTACATGCCCAACTGCCAAGGTCAATCATAAGCATAGGCAAATTGTGTCTGCTGTTGCCACCCCATAGATTGACTAACTGTCCCTCTGTGGAGCAGAACCAATTGCGGGATCCCTGGGGTGTAGCCACTGTTCACCACCCACTCTGCAAGGATTCCCTGGAGTGTTAGTGAGGGGTTTTGTATAATGTAATCAGGGATGTAGTTCTAAATAATGGGGAGTATCCCTGACAGGAATCTTCACAGATGTTTACATGTTGCATAGTATACCTTAAACACTGCTTGCATATATAGGTAGTTCTCCACAGAATAATAAACATGTGAAACACACAACCACTGAAATGTGCATTAATCACCCTTGCACTACCAGTGCCTGCTCTGAGAGGTAAGATATCACTGCCAGGACACACCACAATAACAATTACACTAAGTAGAGAGAGAGAGAGAGAGAGAGAGAGAGAGAGAAGAGAGAGAGAGAGAGAGAGAGAGAGAGAGAGAGAGAGAGAGAGAGAGAGAGAGAGAGAGAGAGAGAGAGAGAGAGAGAGAGAGAGAGAGAGAGAGAGAGAGAGAGGCTGTCAGGGGCTTCTGTAAAGGTGGAGCATATCCAGCAATACAGAGAGAGAAATGGGCCTTGAGAGAGAGAGAGAGAGAGAGAGAGAGAGAGAGAGAGATAGTTTTTAGGTTGGGCTGCATAGGTCATCTGTTTGAGGTCAGTAATCCTCTTGGTGTGGTACTGGTGTGATGTTCCAAGCTGTTGCAGTTGTCTTGTAAGGTATATCCCAAATGGGGTGTTGTATCCTTTAATGGGTCTAATATGTCATGTGTAGAGTCACAATGGCCTCCTTTGATCTGGATGTGAACCCATTAGAGATTAGGGGGACCATGTAGAAGGATATTCTAACCACCTTGTCATTATGGGCATTGAAGGAGAGACTTCTATCTTGACATGTCCATGATATCTAGTGGCCTGGCTGCAACACTGTCTACCTGACCTGAAAACATATCCCACATACCACCATTTATCTGCATAACCCTGTTGTCAGTGGTGCATATATGTCATATGGGATAATACAGATATGTGAAATAGATGCCCGTCACAATAATTTGGACAACACATGTACACACATGGCCATGGAGGATGGCCAGAGACATGGAGCAACACACACACAGTAGACATGTTGTGCTTGTGTGTACACCCTGTTGTACAATAGCTACACATGGTTCAACTATGGCCTTTGTATAATGGTCATATTGTAGATGTGGAACACTAGACATCCTACAGGCCTGTGCACATCTTGTGTAGGTGTAACATCAATCCACCACATAAGATGTGTTGAACATCTTGAGGGTGTTGTGACATGAAAGCAGTCACCTGTACAGTATCCACATCAGCCCAGAGATACAGTACATTCTCCTTGCTGTTGTTGGACATCAATGTCATACTTGCTCCTCGTGTGTGTGTGTGTGTGTGTGTGTGTGTGTGTGTGTGTGTGTGTGTGTGTGTGTGTGTGTGTGTGTGTGTGTGTGTGTGTGTGTGTGTGTGTGTGTGTGTGTGTGTGTGGTACACAGCTGTCATGTGGGACATGGTGTACCAATGTGTTTGCTATGTCTGACCATAGTTGCCAGACAGCAGCAATATGGTTGCAAATGGGCAGGGGTGTCATCCGTATACCCATCAGTGACCTGTGTCACAACTTCCACATCATGGTTTAGTGTGTATGCACATGATGCAACTGTGTCAGTACATGTGTACTCTCTACAGTTGATGTAGAGCTTAGTACAGTACACAGGTCAAGGGTCACATGGTGGTGTACTCTTCTATGTCATACAACATGTATGGATACGTGTTGGTGGTCCGAGGGCATGGTGGTGTCTGAGGTTTACATCCTAAAATGTATCATGTGACACTGTGTCCTGCACATGACTCATCTGTGATACCTTTTGTGGGGGAACCGGTCAGTACATGTGAGAGGCCTTTATGAGTAGCATTACCCTCAGATTTTGCTTGCTTGTACCTGTTATGGTGGTGAATTTGTCATTTGAACCTTCCCTAAAAAAGGCACTATAGGGGTGGCAAGAGCCTTAGCCAGTATCAGGAATTCCAAGGGTGACAGGTGCAGGCCATCTCTGGCAAAGCATCATGGTCTGTCAATCATGTCATCCCAGACAGGCAGATACTGGATCCCCTTAGAATGACACCAGAAGCTTAGCCAATTGTTGAAGTCAATCATTTTGTCCTTGTACTGTGGTATCATTCTGGGTGATGGCAGGATGCTACTCAGGGCTTGGGTCATACCTGCCTGTGTTACAAGATTGGAGAGCTCCTCCATGTCTCTTTTTATGTAGTCCAGGGAGGTACATCTCAGGTCATTCACACCAACATGGACAATGACAGAGTCATATTTGTACTTGTTGTGGAGTGACATGAGTGCATGTATTATGTGGCAGATCCTGGCACCTGACAGGCAGCTGACAGTAGCTGTCTCCTTGTTTAGCTTGGTGAGTGGAACATCAGTGTGCTTGACTATAGAGTCACCTATGACTAGAGTGTTGGGTGTGTTGTTATGCCTTATGGGCTGTGGTTAAGTGGCACACTGAGTTTGTGGGCTATGTGTCATTTTGGTTGTATTGGGGGGGTAGAGGTTTCTTGCGTTTCTACTTTGGAGTTCTCTATTGCTTGAGCAGATTTTTATTGAGAGCCTCCGCGAATGTAGGTTATGCGTTTTGTGTTTCTATGTGTCTGTTTCGGTGGTGTATGTTTTGAGGGACTATGTGATGAGTGTGGTGTTGTGCAAGTGTTTACCTTCTCCTCTTGACTGTCTAGTCCAGTCTTGGGTGAAGAGAGCTAAATTTTGCTAAATTAGCTAAACTTGTGAGTAAACAGTAAATTATATACCCCACTTTATGTCAATATTGTTTGGAAGGACACTACAAGGAAGCACATAGTGGTAAATAACACAATAACACAATTTACAAGCAAAATCTGAGGGTAATGCTACTCAATGCTAGAAGTCTAAACTTCAAAATGCATTCACTAGAGGCACTCCTTAAAATGGAAAACATTGACATTTGTGAAGTGACAGAAACCTGGTTCAAGGCTCCAGAGAGCACCCCTGCATTAACAGGCTATAGTTCATACCACACTTTTCGGCCACCTAACATGGACCAAAACACTAAAGGTGGAGGCGTGTCCATATTCATTAAGGATATACCTACCACCAGGCTAGTTCCTCAGCATAATGAATCCAGGATTATCCAATTGCAGCTAACTCAGGGCAAGACCGCAATCCATTGTAACTTGCTACAGATCCCCCACCATACCCCAAGATTCCAACTCCTCATTTCTTGATACATTGAAAAATATTATGGTACAACCCAACTCCCTAATAATGGGTGATTTCAACTACCCCACCATTAACTGAGAAAACTACTCATGTACCAACTCTTTTGCTCAATGTTTTCTGGAGTTCATAAATTCCAACACCCTGGATCAACTTGTCCACACCCACACCAGGGGCAGCAATATCCTAGACCTGGTCATTGCCAACATGGGCGACCAGTGTTCCACACCAGAAGTCAATTCTCATTGGTCAGATCTGACCACAAGCTAGTCACCCTAGACATCCACATCCCACCCACACACCCCCCCATTAAGGAAACCACCATAAAACATTTCTCCAAAGCCAACTTCACACTTCTTAAGACAGAAGTAGCAAACTTCATGACACCCATGCAGATGGACAATAGAGGTATGACTGCTGAATCCTACACAAATGCACTTTATAAGCATTTACACGAGTGCATGGATCATGCTATCCCAAACAGAACCAAGATGCCATCCTCCAAATAAAAGGAAGCCAATCTGGTAGTCCCCTCCATAAACAAACTCTACAACAGAAGAAAGAAACTGTTGCAAAAAAGAGTAAAATCCCATGATTGGAGGAACTCCCCAATCAGCCTCAGTAAGAAGCTCAGATCCCTCATAAAATCATCCAAAGCTAGTTACGAAAACAAAATCACCAATGATTCTAAAGACAACCACAAAACATTCTATAGCTATGTCAAGAATCTTAATGGCAACACTCAGATCTGCTCTGAGTTACAGCACAATAGCACTAAATATACAGAAAGGTGATATTGCCAACATCCTAGCAGATAGATTCAGTACTAACTTTACCCCCCTCTCACCCACTAAAGGGCCCATCTCTATACTGGAAGAATGCAAAGTTCCTGTAATCACAGCTGCACAGGTAAAACACACTCTCCAAAGCCAGGAACACAGCATCCATGGGACCTGACAACATCCCATGCTGTGTTCTACATGAACTGCAGAATGAAATGGCACCCCACCTAAGCACCATGTTCAATCATAGCCTCACCTCAGGCTTTGTGCCCACTGAATGTCACACAGCGATGGTTATCCACTCCACAAAGGGGGAGCCACCATGGACCCCAGGAACTACCACACCATTAGCTTAATGAGCCTGCTCTGCAAGGCCATGGAATGTATCATCATGGAACTTATAAACAAAGACATTGGTAATCTCCAAACTCTGGACCCCACCCAATTCGGCTTTGTAAAAGGCAGATGATGTGTCCTAAACCTGATAGACTTCTTTGAAGCAGTCACCAAAGCCATAGACCAGGGTAAGGTGATTCACACAGCCTATCTAGATCTCGCCAAGGCTTTTGACACCATCCCCCACTCTGGAATTATAGATAAACTCAATAAACTAGGTATAAATCCCTATATCACAAGATGGGTTGCCAACTGGCTCACTGACAGAGCCCACACTGTAAAAGTAGCCGACTCCAAATCCGACTTCAGACCAGTAACAAGTGGAGTACCACAGGGTTCAGTCCGGGGTCCTCTCCTGTTTGGTATCTACTTTTCTGAAGTACAGGCTAACACAGAAGGTCTTTGCCTAATGAAATTCACAGATGACTGCAAACTAGGAGCCATAATCAAAATGCCTAACGATGTGGACATCCTACAAAAGGACTTCACTGAGACAGATGCCTGGTGTCAAAGCCATGGCCTCAAGCTCAATGCCAAAAAGTGCATTGTGATCCCCTTTGGTAAAAACTCTGTACCCATGAGCTACCACATATGTGGTAGTCTACTTAATACCGAAAGTATGACAAGAGACCTTGGGACACAGGTGGACAGTAGTCTCTCCTTTGATAATCACATTGCCACAGTAGTCAGTAAATCCTTCTACATGGCACATCTTATCACAAAAGGTTTCTCATCCAGGAAAAAAGAGGCCATTGTTCCCCTCTACTCATCACTCATTAGACCCATTATAGAGTACAACAGCCCTTTTGGTATGTACCTCACAAGACATCTACAACAACTAGAAAGGCCACAGAAATACCTCACAAAGAGGATTACTGGCCTCAAAAAGATGCCCTATGCAGACCATATCAAAATTTTTCAGCTTTACTCTATCGCATATTGCCTACTCAGAGGTGATCTCTGCCTAACATACAAAGCTATGTCAAACCCAGAGCTGTTGGACGTGCTCCACTTAAAGAAATCCCAATCCCTCCAAGCTACACGCTCTAGGGACCTAAACCTTGTCACCACAATAAACAGAACATGCTGGAGGGATAGATTCCTGTCCCAGAGACTTCCCATACTCTGCAACAAACTACCTATCTATAACAAACAAAGCTCCTCATTAGCACTCTTCAAGAAAAATCTTGATGGTTGGATGGGAAATTGGAACTTCACCCCAGGGATCACCTCTGTGGCTCTGCTCGACAGGGGCACAGGAAAATAATTTTCTTGGGTGGCAAAAGCCAGGGTATCTTTCTGGATAGGCTTATATAGGCCCTAGGGCCAATAGCCTAGTACCTACCTATGAACCTATGAACCTATGTATGTGGGTACACCACCTGGACTGGTCCGTACCTGTGTTATGGCCACATGTCTGGTTCTGAGGTATATGGTGATAGTGCTAGGTTCTGAGGTATATGGTGGTAGTGCTATTGTGCACTACAGAACCATCAGCCAGGTGTTCCTCGCTGCACAGATGTCAGTACTCCCCATAGTTGGATCTACAGTAACCAGCTGTGAATATGAACACTACATATCTAGCACTGGTTAGCATAAGAAAACAATGCAGTTGTCCTGTAGGTTTATGGGAGTTAACCTGTGTTTAGGACATTTGTCTTGGAATGGCACTGTGTGGGAGGATGCGACTTGGGTAATATCCCCACTCCCTTGAATCATGGATGCATGTGATATGTGACAAAGGCCTGTCTACTGTCAGCCATGTCATCCCAGAATGACAGCAGATGTTGTGTAAAAGACCGGTGTCAAATATATGTAGAGCAGCATTCCTGCTAACAATGACAACTACTAACACCAGTGCCCATTACCATGTGTTCTTTATGTCTACTTGTAATATCATGGCCACTGTGGTCTTCCGTGTTTAGAATCATAGTGCATTCCAGTCAGCCCTGTGCTACTAGGAGTATGAACATGCCCAGTATATCCTTGTGTAGATGGACACATAGTAGTGAATTCCAACCAGCCCTGTGCTACTAAGTGTGCGAGCATGCATCAGAGTGCATCCCAGTCAGCCCTGTGCTACTAGGAGTATGAGCATGCCCAGTATATCCTTGTGTAGATGGACACATAGTAGTGCATTCTGACCAGCCCTGTGCTACTAAGTGTGTGAGCATGCATCAGAGTGCATCCCAGTCAGCTCTTTGCTGCTAGGAGTATGAGCATGCCCAGTATATCCTTGTGTAGATGGACCCATAGTAGTGCATTCTGACCAGCCCTGTGCTACTAAGTGTGTGAGCATGCCCCTGTGCTACTAAGTGTATGAGCATGCCCAGTATATCCTTGTGTAGATGGACACATAGTGCATTCCGAACAGCCCTGTGCAACTAAGTGTGTGAATATGCCCAGTGACACCTTGTGTCGGTTATATGCCTCTGTGTATGGGCATGGCCATTGTAACCCTGTATAGTGGTTGTAGTCATCCATTCCACAGATGGGCATACTCCAGGTCAGGATGGACTCCTACTTCAAACACACAGGTTCACAGTTATGTACATCTTAACTGCCAGCATCCCTGTTGATGTCCGCATACCCAGAAGGTCATAATGACAGCCTTGACATGTGTAGTCTGTGTGGCATGATTCATAAGTATGTAGTATTGTAATAGTAATCTGTAAATGGGCAGGTGTTCCGTTCCCACCACTGGTGTGTGTGTGTGTGTGTGTGTGTGTGTGTGTGTGTGTGTGTGTGTGTGTGTGTGTGTGTGTGTGTATGTCTATCTCCATTTGCCAGTGGACTGTAAATTGCTTTTAGACTGCCCACACTCCATACATTTCTTATACCCACCGTTAGCAAGGCCAATGATGTCACCCATCTATAAATACACTTCTGGGAGTGCTGTGTCACAGTAATCTTGATAGCGTGCTCTGTAACTGCATAATGCTGTAGTGTAATAAAGTAGTTAAATTGGTGTTCTAGTCCCACACTTGGTGTGTGTGTGTGTGTGTGTGTGTGTGTGTGTGTGTGTGTGTGTGTGTGTAATAAAGTAGTTAAATTGGTGTTCTAGTCCCACACTTGGTGTGTGTGTGTGTGTGTGTGTGTGTGTGTGTGTGTGTGTGTGTGTGTGTGTGTGTGTCATTTTGCCTGAGGACTGAGTAATGCTTTTATACTGGTCACACTCCATACATTTCTTATACCCACTGTTAGCAAGGCCGATGATGTTACCCATCTACAAATACATCTCTGGGAGTGCTGTGTCCCAGTAATCTTGTCAGCGCATTTTGAAACTGCATAATGCTGTAGTGTAATAAAGTAGTTTGGTTGGTGTCCTAGTCCCACACTTGCCGTGTGTGTGTGTGTGTGTGTGTGTGTGTGTGTGTGTGTGTGTGTGTGTGTGTGTGTGTGTGTCCATTTGCCTGAGGACTGAGTAATGCTTTTATACTGCTCACACTCCATACATTTGTTATACCCACCGTTAGCAAGGCCGATGATGTCACCCATCTACAAATACAACTCTGGGAGTGCTGTGTCTCAGTAAGCTTGGTAGCACGTTCTGAAACTGCGTAATGCTGTAGTTTAATAAAGTAGTTAGGTCGGTGTTCTAGTTCCACACTTGCCGTGAGTGTGTGTGTCCCCATTTGCCTGAGGACTGAGTAATACCTTTATACTGCTCACACTCCATACATTTCTTATACCCAACGTTAGCAAGGCTGATGAAGTCACCCATCTACAAATACACCTCTGGGAGTGCTGTGTCCCAGTAATCTTGGTAGTGTGTTCTGTAACTGCGTAATACTGTAGTGTAATAAAGTACTAAAACAGCATATCAGACAATATATAAACACAAAACCAGATGCATTCCGAACAAGCAGGTAACTGAAGTACTCAGGAACAGAACTCCAAAAACCGAAATCACGGAATGTAATCCAAAAGCAAGCACTTTATTTAAGCTCAATCCAACAGGCTTTTCATCGGAACCAACCCGACTTCCTGAGAAAAAAAACAGTTTCAAATTTAAAATTTAATCACATGGTTTAAATACTGACTTTAAAATCACATGGTTCCTGTATAAATCGGAACCTCTAACCTTCATGCTTATGCTAAAACACTTTAAAATCCACAAGTAATGGAAATAAATAAAATAAAACAAAATAAACTTTCACCTGGCATCTAAGCAGATTCGAACCTACATCATACTATATTATCCAAACAACAGCTTTGAAATACTTTAAACACAGGATCGCATTGTGGTATGCCTGCTAATATAACAAATAAATCACAGCGTTTGCGGAAACCCTCTTCAACAATGCACAAAACATCATTGTCATTAAAATAGAATGGAAAAATCCTCACATGGCAACAAAATAAATTTAATTTTAGGCAAAAATGAATTTAAAAATAAAATAGAATTAACCTGGTTTCACCTAGTATCTGAACCAATTTTTAAACCTTAATGATAATATTTATCCCAAACGGATCCAACTACAACTTTAATAAGCTTTTGAACGGGATTGCATCATGGTATGCATGCTCTCTTAACAAATAGACCACAGCTAGTATAAATCCCCTGCTGTGATGTATAATAACATACCTTTTATGTAGAAAGTAAAAACTCTCACAACTATATGGACACCTGTTTAACAGCTAACCATATTGCAATATTTACGGACCACTATGCAACAATATCCAGGTATGTACAAATATATAAAAATATGTAAAAATAGGATAAACGATGTTAAATACTAATTTTTCAATGTTGAATATGCAAATTAAAATCTCCAAACAACAATGTGTTTAGACCTAACTGCAAAAAGTTTGCAAGATGACACACCAAAATGTATTGCATAAAATGACACATTATATAGCTATCCTACTTTTAGTACACACAATGAATAAAAATATATAAATGGAAATGGAAATAAAAATGAAGATAAAAATAAAGATAAATGGCCTATATAACAACCCCTACATTAACACTAATCATCTCTCACTAAGCTGATTCATATGCTAGAGAAATATGATCCATGGTTTGATCGAAAAACAATCGGAGAGTATTAACAGGAAAGACTAAAATTAAAAATTAACTGAGGATCAAACCAATAAAAATAACTGAATGTGAATGCAATAGATTATCTACTTATAAACTGCTATACCACATAGAAAAGGGGTGATCAGTTTATATAGTTCTATACACATAGGAAGGGGCCTTCTACATGACATTATCTACTCAGCCTTTTTAACTTTAAGAGGAAGATATAGACAACATACCATTTATACCTGGGGTATGGCAAGCATCCAATCTTAATTGCCACAACAACTCTCTATATTCCAAGAGGAGTGAAGTAGGTCCTCCTCTACCATCCAGTTTAACCTGGTCTATGATAAAGAACTGAAAGCTGTGATTGGGGTTCTCCACTGGAAATCTGTCAGAATAACACAGCTGCAGTAAGGCATAGCACAGGAAATACAGATAGGGACTACATTAGAAATACCCCATACAAAGTCAGACCGTTGTGCGAATACCGGCGTAGCCATGCATACGGATGTTATGAGTGTCACTAATCATGCAATGGAAATAGCGCTCCCTATCACCCACTGCACAGTCCGGAATGCCTAGGCAGCAATCAGCTAGGAAGGCACAGCACTATGTGAAACGTAACAAGGGCAATGGCCGAACGTCAGGGCATGTACACATAATGATAACAGGTCAAGGGTATGAAGGAGATACCTGTCCAGAATACATGTACTGAACCGGTGATACTAGGCAGCCAGGTGGGAAGACAGACAGCAGGACAAATGTGCAAACATGTATATGTCCTACCCCAGTAATTGTGAATGACAACGTATTCCCCATGAAGGTCAATGTGGAAGGTAATCAGACACAAAGGTGAAGTGTCCCCCAGGGTGCCATGAAGTGTCAACATAACAATTACCAGGCCCCCATAGTTGTACGTGAGCCCTGCCACTGACGGAAAGCGCAAATACGACGCACACATATGGTACAGGAAAGAACAATTAGTGTGGATAAGCAGATGTAGACCTGTGTGAGGAATACAGCTGTCTGCGTGGGTGTGTCGTGCAAATACAAAGTAATGTCATGTGGTCTGTCATGCCGCCATACACTGTGTGTGTATTGTAGTCAGACAGTAGGTATGTTGTATTAGACACATACCCTGCAACTGCACAGATGTACGCCTCATATGTTCGCTGTGTTCCACGTAACAGTAACAGTCCGGCGCTCTCATGATAACTGACGACAGGAAACAACGACAAACATGCGAGGAAGACACCAAATCAGACAGAAATGCCATACGCATGCATAACATATCACTGTGCCCACTATCAATGTTTCTAAGAGCAACATGACATGACTGGCCCTGAGTGTCCCACTATCACATAAGGCCGTGTCCAGATATACGCTCCCTGAGGTGGAGTGTTATGAACAGACACAGATACATGTGTGTGGGAACACTAGTATCCACTGCAAGACGATGGAATCTGCTGTAGGAGGGGCAGTACTGTCCGCAGGTATGTGCTGAAATGCACATGAAACAGCTGTCTACATGGATTACCCATAGTGGCGACACCTGCACAGACGATTATAGTGGGACATACACACGACCATGCACAAAGCTCAGATAGACATACACACACCATAAACAGGCAATGATACACAAGGTCTATGGCGTGTACGAGTACAGTGACAGTACAGCAAGGATAGCTGTCTGCCAAGATATACAGCAGATGTCTCTAGGGTGTGCAACACCTCCCGGAACACGGAAGTTGCATGGACAATGTTTGGATATGCATCGTACCACATTTCTATGTGTCAGCCATGCAAATATGCGATACATGGGACAGACAGCTGTCCATGCAAGAGCAGCGCTATGGGCATAACATATGTATGTATATATACATCGAGAGAGATACAGACAGACACATGTGGCAGGGCTGGTAGTGGAACCTACACATCACTACCCTATCACACCACAGCAGGACGCACGTGGAGAACACGCTACGGAGGTCGCTAACCACAGCAGGCACACAGGCAGTCCACTAGCTGCGTCTTAACATCCGCAAACAAAGAGATGTCAGCAGGATATATGTGTGCTGCGGAGAGACTAAAACCATAACCTACGAACCCATGTGGCTGGGAGCATAGACACACACACACACACACACACACACAGCTGGCAGGCATGGGAATTGACCTTACTCCTACCAGCCCAACCGCATGACAGTATGACACAGGTACGGAACGCGCTACTCGGAGCACTGAACACAGCACTGTCAGAGGCATACGTCTAGGTGGGTGATATCATCCGCAAAGGAATAGACGCTGATAGCAAATGTATGTGTTGTGAAGCGTCTAAAAGCATGACTGTCTCCAGAGGCAGCTGGAAACACACACACACGGGGAAGGGCCAGGAGGTGAACCTACACCTACCTACATGAACACACTACAGCAGGATGCATTTACAGAACGCGCTACCGAGATTACTGAGCACAGCACTGTCAGAGGCATACCTCTGGGCGGGTGACATCATCCGCAAAGGAATAGACGCTGATAGCCAAGGTATGTGTTGTGAAGCATCTAAAAGCATTACTGTCTCCAGAGGCAGCTGGAAACCCACACACGCACACGGAGAAGGGCTGGGAGTTGAACCTACACCTACCTACATGAACACACTACAGCATGATGCATTTACAGAATGCGCTACCGAGATTACTGAGCACAGCACTGTCAGAGGCATACTTCTAGGCAGGTGACATCATCCGCAAAGGAATAGACGCTGATAGGCAAGGTATGTGCTGTGAAACGTCTAAAAGCATTACTGTCTCCAGAGACAGCTGGATACACACACCACATGGGGAAGGGCTGGGAGTTGAACCTACGCCTACCTACATAAGCACACTACAGCATGATGCATTTACAGAACGCGCTACCGAGATTACTGAGCACAGCACTGTCAGAGGCATACTTCTAGGCGGGTGACATCATCCGCAAAGGAATAGACGCTGATAGCCAAGGTATGTGTTGTGAAGCGTCTAAAAGTATCACTGTCTCCAGAGGCAGCTGGAAACACACACACCACACACACACACACAGGGAAGGGCCGGGAGTTGAACCTTCGCCTACCTACATGAACACACTACAGCATGATGCATTTACAGAATGCGCTACTGAGATTACTGAGCACAGCACTGTCAGAGGCATACTTCTAGGTGGGTGACATCATCCGCAAAGGAATAGACGCTGATAGCCAAGGTATGTGTTGTGAAGCATCTAAAAGCATTACTGTCTCCAGAGGCAGCTGGAAACACACACACCACACACACACATGGGGAAGGGCCGGGAGTTGAACCTACGCCTACCTACATGAACACACTACAGCATGATGCATTTACAGAACGCGCTACCGAGATTACTGAGCATTGCACTGTCAGAGGCATACTTCTAGGCGGGTGACATCATCCGCAAAGGAATAGACGCTGATAGCCAGGGTATGTGTTGTGAAACATCTAAAAGCATTACTGTCTCCAGAGGCAGCTGGAAACACACACACCACACACACACATGGGGAAGGGCCGGGAGTTGAACATACGCCTACCTACATGAACACACTACAGCATGATGCATTTACAGAACGCGCTACCGAGATTACTGAGCATTGCACTGTCAGAGGCATACTTCTAGGCGGGTGACATCATCCGCAAAGGAATAGACGCTGATAGCCAGGGTATGTGTTGTGAACCGTCTAAAAGCATTTCTGTCTCCAGAGGCAGCTGGAAACATGCACACACACACACACACACACACACACGCACACACAGGGGGAAGGGCCGGGAGTTGAACCTACGCCTACCTACATGAACACACTACAGCATGATGCATTTACAGAATGCACTACCGAGATTACTGAGCACAGCACTGTCAGAGGCATACTTCTAGGTGGGTGACATCATCCGCAAAGGAATAGATAGCCAAGGTATGTGTTGTGAAGCGTCTAAAAGCATTACTGTCTCCAGAGGCAGCTGGAAACACACACGGGGAAGGACCGGGAGTTGAACCTACGCCTAACTACATGAACACACTACAGCATAATGCATTTACAGAATGCGCTACCGAGATTACTGAGCACAGCACTGTCAGAGGCATACTTCTAGGTGGGTGACATCATCCGCAAAGGAATAGACGCTGATAGCCAAGGTATGTGTTGTGAAGCATCTAAAAGCATTACTATCTCCAGAGGCATCTGGAAACACACACTCACACACACACATGGGGAAGGGCCGGGAGTTGAACCTATGCCTACCTACATGAACACACTACAGCATGATGCATTTACAAAACGCAGTACCGAGATTACCGAGCACATCACTGTCAGAGGCATACTTCTAGGTGGGTAACATCATCCGCAAAGGAATAGACGCTGATAGCCAAGGTATGTGTTGTGAAGCATCTAAAAGCATTACTGTCTCCAGAGGCAGCTGGACACACACACACGGGGAAGGGCCGGGAGTTGAACCTATGCCTACCTACATGAACACACTACAGCCTGATGCATTTACAGAATGTGCTACCGAGATTACTGAGCACAGCACTGTCAAGAGGCATACTCCTAGGTGGGTGATATCATCTGCAGAGGCAAGGCAGCCAATAGGGAATGAAGACAGAGTGCACAGTCACACAGCATGTTACTATCCCAAGGTGGGCGTACAGTAACACGGCAGTGCTGCACTCGGGAATACTAACTAACTACGGAGCACAACATCATGACATGGATACGGGATGCACCACAGACAGTACACCCTTTGAGAGAGCAACCGGTGTGCATGATGTAGGCATCCCTTGTGGCATATCAACTATATATAACTCGCTTGGATGGCCACCATGGCTATGCAGGATGTCATTGGCCATGGCTACATGCCTAGTATCAGACGTCGGTGCTGACTGTACTGTGTCTCCATGCATGGCGTACTGGGCATGCTCACACACTTAGCAGTCGCAAAGGGGAAACATACATGCACACGGGGTATACTCACAGAAGGGCGCAGTGTGCACTGTACTGTGTGTCAATCTACACAACTGCTTACTGGGCATGCTCACACACTTAGCATTTGCAAAGTGCAGACATGCATACACATGGAGTGTGATCATGCAAGGGCAGAGTGTGGAACGTCGTGTGTGTCCACCTACACAACAGCAAACCGGGCATGCTCACACACTTGGTGGTTGCAAAGGGGAAACATACATGCACACGGGGTGTAATCACAGATGGGCGCGGTGTGCACTGTACTGTGTGTCCATCTACACAACTGCTTACTGGGCATGCTCACACACTTAGCATTTGCAGAGTGCAGACATGCATACACATGGGGTTGAATCATGAAAGGGCAGAGTGTGGAACGTCGTGTGTGCCCACCTACACAACAGCATACCGGGCATGTTCACACACTTAGCATTTGCTACGCACAGTCCGGCATGCAGACGGAGTGTACACACCACAGGTCAAGGTCAGGTAAACCCGTCCACACGCATAGGGTGGTCACACATGCAGTTAGTCGTACACACACAGATGACATCACAGGCATCACGGGTGCAGGTCAAACATGTATACAGTGCAGTGAACACTGTAGCTGCCATGCCAGCACCATGTCATCGGTGCAGCAGTATGCCTCATGGTCCAACAACAGCATGTGACATATGTCCACAGGTCTGTATAGCGGTGTACACCAGTCGTGCAGAGTACACATGTACTAACAATGATCCCACATGTGTGATGTAGTCCGCCCATATCAGTATACATGGACAGGTCGGCTCCACACATAACACGGCCCTGACACAGCTATGACACATGACTGCTGCTCTACCAGAGTGAACCAACGTCCGGATATGTCATACATGTGATTGTCTGGCTGTGTGCATGGACTGCACACACGACACATACGAAGCCTGTGATGTACCACATGCATAACACTGGCGTACGCGGTGCTACACACACGAATGGAAGGTGGACACATGTCTATGGTATGCTCCCACTACAGGGTGTAGCAGTGTTGACTGGGACACATACCCTTGTATTGTTTGCCTGTGACAGCTGTGATACCATACCACAGTCCTTGTTCTATGTATGTCAACACACATGTCAAACCGTAGCAATGCATACACACATGGCAATAGGGGACACATGTGACACATGTACTGTGCATGGCGCAGACATGCATGAGCAGTGGCCGATGTCCATAACATAGTTGCAACTCCCTACCACATGCGTACCCATCATAGGGGCCGTTATCTGGTGGCATAGTAACAGCACGTATGGAGGTATGTGTGTACAGCATGTGTTTAAACACCTGTCCACATGCATGTGTGCAGGTGATGGCTCACAGGTGTGTCACACACCATCCTACCCTGCCATGTGCATACAGTATGCTATGTCGCTGTTACATGACAGTGCTGCCATAATGCATACCCAGCGGTCAGGTGTCATCGACTGTATGTCAAATGGCTACTGTAACACCTACCACCTCCCAAGTGCATATATCGGCACATCTGCTGGATACAGTGTTGGTACGCATAATGCACTACATACCGCTGCACGCCTGCACACGTCTCATATGGTGGGTGTGGCATTCCCAGCACCGACATGTGTGCATGAATGTGTGCCCATGTATGCCACATATCGGGGGGACTATGTCCCACGTGCCACACATCCCTGTACACCATAGTAGAGATCTGTACATACCTCAGTGTGGGGTGCATGGATGTGGATGGTGCAGTACATGCAACACGTCGTTTCTCCGTGTATACATGTGTGGTCACCACCATGTGTGTGTGTCAACATGTTTGTATGTCTGCTGCCTGATGTGAGGGTGTATGCAGATATACTGTTGTGAATGGACACTAACCACAGAGGGTGTCCATCCCGTACTGCTGCTGCATTGCACAACCCTGTCGATGCCATAGGTGTGAGCCATACTGGCCACCTGTGCAAGTCCGCCCCCTGTGACATGGCGTGTGGGTGCATTGTATTGTGAGGGTGCTGACCACACAGGCAGGTGTCCCCATCTGCACACTATGGGATGTGCAACATAGTGGTGTACACCCCGCGATTGCGGCCGTATTCCTGTACTGGTACAGCATCCTACTGCTGCACAGCATGCACTACAGCTGACAGGTGACACCTGAGGTCAGTGGCCAGCATGCTGTGTACGACACTTGCATAATGTCACCATACCTGTACTGTGTCCTGCCATGTATGTGACGTCTCTGTCCACTGTAGCCTGTGGCACCGACCACAGGCATCAGGTGCAGTATATGTGCGGACATGTGTGTCATGTACTGTGTAAACAACGTTAAACTATTTCTGGCTCTGTACATTCTGCTCTTCAAGTTTTCCCTTAGAACTTCTCTACTTGCAATCTAAACAGTCTATTCTCTATCACAAAAGCTCAGCACTTGCTCCTAAAGCATTCTTATATAGGTAAAGTACTTATATACTAAACAAAGTACTACATTAGCCTAGAATCCCCTTGAATACCCATTTCCCTATAGGTCCCTTCTGACTCAGTTACACAGCAAACGCTTTCACTTTTTCTAGCATGTTGAAGGGTCATTTGCTAGCGTCCTCTCCTGTTCAGCTGGTGAATCTGGGCATCCTGAGGCAATGTTACAATTGCCTCATGTACACAGACAACCCACTCCTTCCCCCACAAAACACAAATACATGTGAGAGATGCTACTATATAGCCAAACTGGAGGCTGAGCTCTCTCAACTCAGGACCGGCAAGACCAGACAGGAGGAGAAGGACACCACGCACACCACAAACCCAGTTTCACATAGAACTATCACAACTGCAAAACAAACACATAAACACACAAAGACATACTCGGAGGCATTGATCAAACATATACCAAAACTACAGAGGCCTCCAAAGCAGACACCCAAGCAACTGCCACCTCAAGACATAAGACATGCAACACATAGTTCTCAAAGTCAGTGTGCTAAACAGTCACAGCCCTTAAGGCCAAACACAATGCCAGACACACTTGTTATAGGTGACGCCATAGCCAGACACACTGACGTCCCACCCACCAGACTGAACAAGAAAATTATCACAGTAGACTGCCTGTTGGGCGCTAGAATCTGCCACATAACACAAGCACTCAGGTCACTCTGCAGCATGTACAAGTATGACGCAGTCATTGTCCATGCCGGTGTGAACGACCAGAGACATACCTCCCTGGACTACATGAAAAGTGACATAGAGGGGCTCTCAGATTATGTAGCCCAGGCCGGTATGACCCTGACCCTGAGCAGTATCCTACCCTCACCAAGAATGATGCCACAATACAGAGATAAAATGATCAGCTTTAATAATTGGCTTAATTACCGGTGTCAGTCTAAGGGGGTCCAATGTCTGTTTGCCTGGGATGACATGCTTGACAAGCCATGCTGCTTCGCAAGGAACGACTTGCACCTGTCACCCCTGGGCTTCCGAATATTGGCAAAGGCTCCTGCCACCCCCATAGTGCCATTTTTAGGCAAGGCTCAAATGATAAACCTACCGCCCTAGAAAACAAAACTGGAAAAAACTAAGGGTAATACTGCTCAATGCCAGAAGTCTAAACCTCAGGTTGCACACCCTCAAAGCCCTCCTCAGTATGGAGAGCATCGATGTCTGTGCTGTGACTGAAACCTGGTTCAAGGCTCCTGAGAGCACCCCAGCACTATCAGGTTATACCTCATATCATGCGTTCCGGCCCCAAATCCGGACCGAACCACAAAAGGAGGGGGAGTCTCCATATGCATAAAGGGTACCCACACCTCCAGGTTAGTGGCAACGCACGAAGCATCGGAGACCATCCAGGTGCACTTAACCATAGGTAAAACTGCCCTACAGTTTGTAGCATGCTACAGACCACCCTCTCAAACTCAGGATACCCACACAGTCTTCCTGAAGACACTGGAGAGTGTGAATGTCTCTCCAAATGCCATCATATTGGGTGACATCAACTACCCACACATAGACTGGGAACATTACCCAAGTCCCAACACCCTAGCCCAAAGGTTTCTGGAGTTCATACACTCAAATGCTATGGAACAACTAGTCACCATACCCACAAGAGGAGGAACTATACTAGACCTGCTCATCACACATGGGGATGAAATGCTCCACACCGGATGTATATCCCTCATCGGTGAGATCAGACCATAAATTAATCTCACTGGAGATCCACATCCCGCCCAGAACCCCAGCAGAGGAGACCACAGTGAAGAACTTCTCAAAAGCAAACTTCACACTTCTTAAGACTGTAGTGGTATCCTTCAAGGCCCCCGAGCCAGTGGAAAACACAACCCACGCTGCTGAAACCCTTACAAATGCCTTCTACGAGCACCTCCAGGAATGTATGGATCAAGCAATCCCTAATAACATCAGGACCCTTTCCACCAAAGGCAGGCGCACGGTCTGTTGGACCCCAGCCATAAACAAACTCTACAACAAGAGGAGAACGCTACTACATGACAGAGCAAAATCCTTAAAAGGGAAGGCATCTCTGATTGATACTAGCAGTAAAATACGATCACTCATAAAATCATCCAAGGCCACCTGTGAGAGAGGACTCGCGAAAGACACAAAAGACAAACATAAGGCCATCTTTAGCTATGGTAGAAACATGGGTGGAAGCTCACAGTTATGCTCGGAATTAGTCCAAAATGATACAATGATCACTGAACCCACTGACATTGCCAACATACTGGCAGACAGGTTCAGTGCAAATGTCTCCCCTCCCTCCCCCCCAAGAGGAGAAATATCTATCCCACCAGAGTCTAGCCTCCCAAACATCTCAGATGCCCAGGTGAGAGCTGCACTCTCTAAAGCGGAAAACACAGCATCAATGGGACCGGACGGTGTCCCCGGCTGTGTGCTACATGACCTCATTGAGGACCTAAACCCGCACATAAGGCTGCTGTTTAATCTTAGCCTTACTACAGGATACATACCCAAAGAATGGCGTACGGCAACTGTGGTCCCACTCCACAAAGCCGGTGCTTCTATGGACCCTGGACATTACTGCCCTATAAGCTTGATGAGCCTTGTCTGCAAAGCTATGGAGGGTATCATAATGGAGCTCATAAATGAAGACATTGGGGACCTACATACACTGGATCATACCCAAGTCGGCTTTGTCAAGGGCAGATCCTGCCTCTTGAACCTGGTCGACTTTTTCGGAAGAGTCACTAAGGCCATTGCTGAGGGTAAGGCAGTTCACACAGCCTATCTTGACCTAGCAAAAGTGTTCGACACAATACCCCACTCGGGCATCATAGAAAAGCTCACCAGCTTAGATGTTGACCCATATGTCACAAGATGGGTTGCAAACCGGCTCAAGGACAGAACCCACAGGGTTAGAGTTCCTGGTGACATGTCAGACTCTAAGCCAGTCACGAGTGGTGTCCCACAGGGCTCAGTCCTGGGCCCCCTCTTGTTCGGCATTTATTTGTCTGAAGTGCAGGCAAACATAGGGGGATTGTGGCTGACAAAATATGCAGATGACTGCAAACTGGGCACCATATTCGACACCCCATCAGACACAGACATCCACCAGAGGTCTCATAGATATGGATAACTGGTGCCAGAGCCATGGCCTTAAGCTACATGCCAAGAAAGGTATAGTCATACCCTTTGGGAAAAACAAGGTAACCCCTAATTACCACATAGGTGGTAATCCATTAAACACGGAAGAAGTTATCAGGGACCTGGGGACCCAACTTGTCAGTAACCTCGCTTTTGACACTCACATTGCCAATGTGGTTAGGAAGACATTTTACATTGCCCACCTGATCATGAAGGGATTCACATCCAGATCAGGGGAGGTCAGTCTACCCCTGTACTCTTCACTTAGACCAATGATTGAGTACAACGCCCCATTCGGAATGTACCTAACCCGACACCTGCAGCAGTTGGAAGGACCCCAAATGTTCCTCACCAAAAGGTTAAAGGGGCTCAAACATATGTCACACGCTGCCCGATTGAAGAAACTCCAGCGCTATACAGTCGCATACCGTCTGCTCCGAGGTGATCTGTGCCTGACATACAAGGCCATGTCCAACCCGGAATTAATGGACATGCTCCACCTCAAAAGATCCAAATCAACCAGAGCCACGAGAGCAAGAGACTTAAACCTCAACACGGATATAAATAGGATGTGCTGGAGGGACAGGTTCATCACCCAGAGACTCCCTACACTATGGAACAGAATCCCAGTCCTTGTGAGGCAGAGCCCCTCACTGACTCTGTTCAAGAGAAAGCTTGACGAGTGGATGGGAGATCGTAGGTATACCCCGGGAATCATCTCTGTGTCACTGCTGGACAGAGGCACAGCAAACTAATGGGTATAGTATCCTCATTCTAAGGGGTGGTGAAAGCCACACACACTCTGGCTAGGCTTATAAATGCCCTAGGGCAGATAGCCTAGTATGTACCTATGCACCTATGAACTTATGTAGGTGTCCAGGCAGGTTGCGGGTACATGTGGTATGCTGATATTGCCAGATGTGCCTGTGGGTAATTCACAGCTACACGTGGGGGACCGATAACAGTGCTCCCTGTAGGCAGAAGCGAGTACACCATAGGAGGGATTCAGGCTATCAGAACCAACATGGTGCTACACATGTAACCGTCACACATACCGTGAACACAGCTCAATGCATGCTGCATCTGCACTACATGGTATGTCTGCTGCATGTTGACAGTACACAACCCACGTCACATATGCACCAGTCAGTTTTCATACACAACCACTGCAACATACACATCACATGCTATGCATACACAGGTATCACATACACCTCTCACTATCTTGTCCACCCTGTGCATCAGAATATATTTGCATAACCCTGCACCGATGGTGTGGATGACAGGGATGTGGCAGAGGCTTCATCATATGCACAGGGTGATATGTCTGCCAGGGGCATAGGCTGCACCAATGGATAACATCATGTGTGTGTGTAAGGGCCGGTGAGTTTACTGGACATGACTGTGCAGAATGCATGTGGATGTGGTGGAGCCCTACAGTTGTGTCTGCTGTGTGTGGGTATGTGTGTACACAGTTCAGCCACATGTGATGCCTACACGGGGTATAATTGGCAGCCCCAGACTGTGCAGTGCAGGTTGTATGACTCACTGTGTCCGTCCGCAGCCACGTGAACCACGCCTGCCTGGGGTCGCACGGGCACTACCGGGTGGAGGTATAGAGTGGCTACTGTCTGATGACACATGTCCGCTGGAGCCGTGTCCACGCTGGGACCGGCCACGGCCACGTCCACGTGGCCTGTTGTGTCCTGGTGTGGACGGTGTAGCACCAGCTGCACTGCTGCTGCTACCGGCACTGTGTGAGTGGGCATGAGAGGTGGCACGCACACGTTGACCTACACTAGGTGGTGTTGCTGGCCTATGCCCACGTGTCCTACGCCTCACCCCTACCAGGTGTTCCAGCACAGACAGCTCACGCTCGCGGATTGCCATGCCTCGGTCGAGGATTCCAACCATTTCACCTAATCGCCTATCCAGTACGTTAGCAATCTGCTGTTGAGCATTCGCCAATGACTGGATGTTGTCATTTAGAGAACGGATTGCAGCCCTCTGCAGCCTCTGCCCTTCTTGGTTCTGCCATTCTGCACATGCCTGTGCCGCCATTACAGTCTGGAACATGTGTCTGGTGATACCAGCTGCTGCGCCCTGTACAGCAGGTGCATGTCTGCCAGAGGTCCTCCTACGAGCAGCACCAGCCACATGCCTGTGTGGCACATCACCAGTCATTACACTGGCAACATGGTGTGTAGGCACACCTTCTGTAGCCACCACACATTCCTGCTCAATGCCAACAGACGCTGACTGTCCTTCCTCTATGGACAACGGTGATGTGGTATGTGTCAGCATCAGAACCGTGTGCGGGGATGAGGGGGACATAGGTGGGATGGTAACCAATGGCACAGCTTCTGCCCCTGACAACCCTGTCTGTACCTCATGCATATGGTCATCACCGCTAGTATCTGTGGGGACACTAACATCAGATGGACCGCAGGAGGGGAACGCACCTACACCACCTGTGAATACAAAGACA
The DNA here is from genome assembly GCF_019279795.1 of Protopterus annectens. Lineage (NCBI taxonomy): Eukaryota > Metazoa > Chordata > Ceratodontiformes > Protopteridae > Protopterus > Protopterus annectens. The sequence continues at coordinate 1,726,957,430 of NC_056743.1, read as the reverse complement.
TACTGTAAGGTACATTACACACAGACACACACAGACGCACACACACACAAACAGACGCACACATGCAGACACACACGCAGACACACACACACACGCAGACACACACACACGCAGACACACACACACACACACACACACACAGACACACATACGCAGACACACCATGCATGTGATATTGCAGATGGCATGCAGCATTCCCACACTACAGCACAGGGAATGCAGCCCAGACATTAATAGTGTTAGTATGCATACCGCCCTGGGGTGCACACTACATCAAGCAGGTGTCATATCAGTAGGCATGCAGTACACACAATCATGGTAGTTTGCATGCATCACCTTGATACACCATGTGGCCACAGACAGGTTAACAGTACACATGGCTGCTGACGTTACCTTGACATGTAATCCACCGACATGTGCGGTAACATGTGGACATGTGTGACACAATGGTGTCCCACCACATGCACCGCATCATAATGGGCTTCACAGTGCAGTGTTGTGTGTACAGCCTACAGATAGAATGCATGTTTAGCAAATGTGTATGTGCAGGTGCGGTTAGTGTGAGCCGTGTACATGGCTATACAGTGGGGAGTACAGGCCCTGTGCCACTGCATGGCAACAGGACACATGTATGTTGCTGTGCGATGCATAACATGGACGCATTGCATTGCCATGACTGCAACACAGTCATGCTGTTCCACATCACGTATATGGTAGACATCAGTGGCACCTCCGGTGGCTGCAGACAGGCATTCCAGTTGTCTGGTGTACCACATCAAATGTACAGGTGGTCCACTACGGCTATGATCACACTATGTGTGGACAATGTGCAACGGTGTCTATCCACACCAGACATACTGTGTTGCAACATGCCTGTGGCTATCACCCATGGCCATGTGTGACTGGGTCTTGGACAGTTGTGTGTGATGGGCATCGTATACCCATTCCTGTGGTGTCCCATGTGACATACACCCATACATGTCGGAGGTCTCACAATCCAGAGGGCTATGCAGACAACAGTGTGGATGTTTGTTATGTCAGGTGTAGGTCATGTGATGGTGTGACAATATTGCAGACAGAACACCACAGGCGTGGGACATGTCGGGTGGTGTGTCACAATGTGTGCACACAATGCAGGGGCATGTGTCACATTGGTGACACCTGTGTGCTGCCCAGATCACTGCTCACTGTGTGGTACTGTGTGAGTACCACGAATGGTGTTCCAGTGCATACTACATATGCATCCATTGTAGAACACCTCCACCGTTGTATGCATAGCTGACCGCACATATCACACTGACAGGTACTGTGATTTCATGCCAGTGTATAATAACGGTTGTATCTACTGCACACGGGTGGCATGTGTGTGTCTGGTGGTGCAACCTGTATACCGTGACTGGAACAAAACCCAGGTGTGCATGTTATACCTAGCCACATGGCGAATAACTCTACATTGTAACATGCCTGTTACTAACAACAGTCTCACCTGCGACGGACCCATGTCTGTGCGACACGCCAGAGGTACCTGTATAGGGGCGACACAACAGTATAAACATTATCCATGACTGCATGACAGCCACAGTTCGCACTGTGCATGTCACATCATGTAACTGTGTGATAGCATATGGTATGCACACGTCTGCATACACAATGTAGCATACTGTAATATGCAGCTTGTGTGCCCATATACCTGGCATGCATTGTTACTTTACATGATGCACAGTGACACCTACAACTACAGTGGATATCGTACACATATGCAAGACTGACTTACCAGGCAGCTCCAGGCTCATTGGTTGGGGGATACCCACCTCCACGATGGCGGCTAGTGTTTCTGCATGCTGTTCCCTGGGTGTCCCCAGACTGGCCAGGAGCTCCTCTGTGTGTGTGAGTGGGGGCTGGGTTGGTGGCCCACCACCTGTTCCACCTTGTTCTCTGGCGATTGCAGTGGCACGCTGTTTCGCGTGCCGTATGAGGTCCATGCAGTGTCGGCATACCTGCTGGTAGGTGCAGTTGTTGCCACCCACATCATTCACCCTCCTGCGCATATCCTGCCACAGGTCATCCCACTGCTGCGCTTGCTGTGGAACATGGCTGAATAGCAAGTCATAGTTGTCATGGAGCAATGGTATGATTACTTCATCCTCCTGGCGGCTGAAGGCTGGCAGTCATGAACGAGGCATTATCTGTAAGACATAATGATGGTGACAGGTCACATTCACACTGATGTACTGGCATACCGCTGAACATACATTGCTATGACATGTACGACATCTGCACAGTAATCTCTGAGACGCATCATGACACTGACACAGCTGATGTGCTGCTGTCACACCTGTCACACCGTTATGCAGTGGGTATCATATCATATCTCTGTGTCAACTCATCACACTGTACATACCCCATGTAGATGGTAACCTGCTGTGGACATGTGTACCTGCCTGCACCTGTGTTCATACCAATCAGCACATGGCCCAATGTGTGCACAGTTCTACTGTTCACCTGGATGCTGTGTATATGTCACATAGCATCACAGAGACAGCCATTATGGATGTCAGCGGTGGCACTGCACACATACACATGGACACCTGTACATGCATGTTTTGCCATATACATCTACTCAGCACTGTACGGGTGATGGACATCCTGCCACGGCTCGCCTGTATTGCACATGTGATACACATGGGACAATGTCTAATCATATGACATTAGCAGGGATGGTCATACATAGCATGTGTGCGCGCACATTGTACATGCTGACACACAGCACTTGTGACACCACAAGGTGCATCAGTGCCACATTACTGATCTGGTCAGTTGATAGTGCAAGTGCCATGTGGCCATCGCACCATGTATGACTGTGATGGCACGTGCAGCCTTGCTGGACAGGGCTGCATGGTATGGCAGGGTATATCACATACATGGCACAGGGATGTGTCCCGCCTGTGGGATACCAGTATTGGGAGGGTGGCTGTCCATTCCATATGTCATTTCTATGGGTATATGGACATGTCACATGTCCATCATCATGGTGTGGACAATGTCCTTCTGCAAGGTAGGCAGCATGCTGTATGGTGGGGGTGTGTATGGTGCATGCTGGCATCGCACATCCATGCATACACATTACCCCTGACAGGTGCTATGTGCTGTGATATTTTTCAACACAGTGCTGTATGTGCCTGAATGGTGATATCCTGTGCACATGGATGGTACCCTGGCCTGACATGGGTACCACATATGTCTACATCCAGTGCCTGCTGTCACCACCATGTCGGCGGGTGCACAGCACAGCACCATCCTTCCCACAGTGACCATGGTGTTGAGCACAGCCTAGGTATTCATTTATGGGGACGGGGATGTTCACATAGCGGGGGCACTGCTGGTATCATCCATCAGACCATACACGTATAACGCACACTTCACACACACAGCCCATTCAGTATGTTGTTCGCAACACTGACACAGCTATACTGCTAGGCCAGGGCCATTCCCAGCCGTACATACATTGATGCATAACATGTCTGTCTGTGGCATGGGCTAATATGACGGTGGGGATCAACACATACCGTGTTCGACTGTGGCTGGCACTGATGTTCTGTGCACATGTCAACACAGTAACCCTGTTCTACTGTAGCCAGCGGTGATGTGCTGTGCACATGTCAATGCTGCATATTGTGTTGGTGTCTGTCTGTCAACAGGCCAGTGGTGGAACACGCAAGGGTATTTGTAATCAAATATGCATGCCACCCTGTACAGCTGTACTGCTAACATCTCAGGTGCTAATGTGTCATGGACATGCACACCTTACCCGGAAAGGTGATAGTGCATTGCCACCCATACCCATCACCTCTTGTGGGTTGCTATTATCCAACACCCTATTTGTATTGTATGTTCAGGCTATGCACCTGTGCAGGACATGTGGGCATGTAATGCACTACTGCGTACCTTTGCACCCATTGCACAACATGTCACACAGGTACACTGGCAGTCATACACTTCACAGCTTGATGAAGGTATGACAGGTGTTGTACACACGTAACACATATCCTGTGGGACATGGTAGTATGTACAGGCATGTCCGACAGTCACGTACCAGTGCTACCCCTATATGATGGATATGCCGTACATGTGGCAATACAGCAACTGTCACATGTACTCGTGCAATGCCCCCCTACCAACGTAGAGTGGTACTGCCTGTGGGGGATGTGCTTCTGCATCCATACTGTGCCCATAGCTGTCAGTTGTACATCATTACATGCAATGTACCTCATTTGGTGTTCTAACGGGTGCATGTTCATCACGGCTCCACATTGGTAGGGTCTGTCACACAGTCATTGTTGTACATGGTTTACATGCCAGCCATGGCTTACTATATGTGAATCAATGTAATTCATTGGGATGTCATAATTATACATTAGAGCAGTGTATTCCAGCCATCATATAGCCTTCCTAGATGACACTGTTAGCCAGCCAGTAGTAGGTGTTCCGCCATCTGCACATTAGTCACACAGCACGAGGGCTACTGTTACCCATTCTGGGGACAGGGTGCTGACAGCTGTGGATGGGTGTGATGCTGTCGACAACCATGACTGCACCTGACGGTCACGTCTGGATGGGTAACATTCACAACACACACCTACCTTCACGTAGTACCACATCATCTACAACAATGGACATTCCTGCCAGAACAATGTATGCGGTATGTCTGTATGACCACTGTAGGCACCACTGGTGGCCCCCAGCATGGCAGCCGACAGCACCAGTGTATATCCCGCAGACCCATGGGTTGCACCATTCACAACGCACCAGTCACGGATGACCCTGTTGTGGATCACATTGCAGTTCCACACATCATGTTACACAAGGCATCATGCACTGAGATGTTGCGGACGGGTGAACACCTCTGCAACTCGACATACTCACACATGACACATCACCTGGTACAATATATCTCTCATACAACATGTTATTGTGACTGCCCTGTGATGGCTATACACAGACTACATGTACTGGGACATGCAATGGCTCACCGGTGTTATAGCCCTCTGGGTGTGTGTCTAGCCATGGTGTGCAGTAGGCAGTGGTCTGGACACAGGGACACTGTACATTGACCTACTATGTCACTGCAACTGTTGCCTATGCTCCTATTGTTATTGTACTGGCATGTGGTATCTGACCGCTATGACAGTCCTGGTCGACCACAATGCTGTGGCACTCATAACCTGCAGCCATCGGCCTGGGGTGTAGAGCACAAATGTACATCTTCACATGCTATACTGCCTCTGTGGCAGTTTCACATAACTGTCTCCGGCAGGGCTGTAACAGGCAGGCACGGCATGGGGTCATGTGGGACAATGCTTGCATCTTCCACTGTGCTGCACACAAGCAAGGCACACACACTATTGCACCACTCACATATCTCTGTGGTGACTGGCACCTGCCTCCATGCTCTGCGCAGCACGCCTGCGAGTACGGATTGTACACAGACAGTACCTCCCAGGCACATACCTGGATTGGAACACCCACAGGTGAGGGGTTCACACATCACACAGTGTTTTGCACACATCCTTGATAGTTGCCTAACACAATGCATCATAGGCGCTCCATGTGCAGATACCCGTGTTTGTGACCGCTATACACATTGTAACATGCAACAGAGTCGACATTGTACACCACAGGTTACATACCGTCTGTGTTGTTATACTGTACATTGGGCCTCAGACAGCTAATACTGCCATGTGCTGACAGCAACCCACACTTCCCTGGTATAGACACCCATGTACCTACACATGCTTGAGTCATGCACTCCGCTCAGCTGGATTACACATTACACAACACATACCATACCTACACTACCCTTAGCATGCACAATACCTCCATGTGACTGGTGTGATGCACCTGGGGTTATCCCCTCTTTGGTGGATTCAACACATATGCTACACGACCCTGCTAGCCACACCCTGGAAACACACCCATCGCAGCATACATGGAACATGTGTACTACAACCAGTACTACAGACGTCTGTTGACAGCAGTTGTTAATGGCATGACACCCCAGCAGATGGACACTGCACATACATATGCTGACACATACCACAGTGCACTTCAATAGCATGTACACAATTGCAGGAACCATGCTATTCCACACAGAGACATGGCGGTACTGACCTGTTCACAGATGCCACTGTGGTGGTCATGTTCCATGCACATATGATGTACAACCACATGTGCAGGCTGTTGCACAGTGCTGTACATTCACATGTGTGGGGTGCATCACTTGTCAGCCATGGTGGGTCCTCGAGGCCCATCATCACATACTCCAAGACTAGCTACCTAAACATGACTGCCGCACATTGCAGTGTGGGGCCTCAGGCATTGTGGTGGTGTGTCAGTATTGTTTGGCTACATCCACATCTGATGTCACATACAATAGTCACCCAGGCATTGCAGACCGAGCTAATGTTGGCAATGTGCCAGGCGATGGCGTACTTACTGACAATACACCCTCTCACTCACTACAGGGTCGCAATCCATACATGGACATCGTAGTGTCCCTGTGGACACATACACAGTACTGACATGCACACGATATGTCCTGGGATGCTGGCCCGATGTCACCTTCCGATGTCCCTGGCTGTAATGTCCCACCATCCTGTTTAGTATATGTCTCCGCACCAGGCCACTATATTCACTGCTAGCCTGTTGTTGGACATTGTCTAACCTGACCGCCGCACAGCAGCATTTCTCGCACTACCCACGGGTGGCACTGCATTGCACGTGTGGGACTGTAGTCATACATCCATGACTGGACCATTCTGAATGGCAATGGGGCACATCCTCACGAACGTGATTCCCACACACATTGATGGCCTCCAGGCCTTTTCTAGCACCCCTGTTGGGCTTGTGTATGCCACAGCACAGCACATACACATGCTGGCCACCTGTCATACCGTTGCATGGGCGGTTGGGGTGGTACGGAGGCCAACACATCAGACGTTGTCCTCACATTGCCTTTCAGCACCATTCCACATTCTGGTATTGGCAACTTACACATCCACCTGCACATCATACCCTGTGTCTCAGGATGTTATGCTATGTAGCTTATGGACAGGACACACAGTGGTGCGAGCATACCATAGTACCTACTACATGTCAGGTACATATTGCATTACACAGTCCTCAGTCATGGGGTCCCTCATGTTCACTATATGCTTACATACAGAACATGCTGTCACAGAGTACTGTCCATGCCTAGATATCCCACGCCTACATACCAAGTGCCATTATTGCTCCACCAGCTCATACTGATACCAACCATACTGGTGTCAGTGTGGCGGATACATCATATGAGTATCATGGCATCAAGATGCATGACACATGGTGCATGCACATCACCTTTGCATAACAACATTCACCCTCTGACTATCACATGGTTACTGGTCCCGTACATACATATCACATTGTTCATGGTTGCTGTACACACATATGCCACACACAGTCCTGTGGTTACCGTATTCCACTGTGGCATGGATACCCTTCTGCAAGGCCACACCTATCTGTACTGTGTGTGATGCTGGTACATAGGTAGCCATTGTACCTGTGAAATACACACATCTACACACAGTCAAGGGTACAATACCACATTTATGGTGTACCTTCAACAACAGCTACAGCTTTACATGGCACAACATTGTCATGCCACAATGTTTGCCGGGATCAGCCAGTTTACATATGCGGCTGACATACGGACAACACATCTGTACACATCTGCATACCACATACTCAGGGATGTCTTCTGCTCTGACACAGCCCATGTCCTCCACCTTACTGATGCATATACTCCTCATACATGACATCTGCGGTGGGCAGTGTGAACGGAATGCTCCTGGATATGTGCACACATGCCACACTGCATGGGCTGGGCTTCTGTGTTACTTCCACAAACACAACACACACCATGCTGTGGAACATAGGTCCTGTGCACATCCCGCAGGGACACACAGTAGCACTGTTCATGTGATACCTCCCTTGCTGTTTGAGTGACACATAGTCCTGGTACCACCACAGCAGCGGTACTGTGTAGACGTGCAGTTGACACCCACCTCTGCTGTTCACAGGACACTACCATGGGGAGGTGACACTAATGTGTACACTGCACATGTGTTTACACATGGACCTGCCAGACTGCATTGTTGCCCACTGTGCACCTGTGCAGCTGCTACAGGTCCTTTGGGCATGGTTATTTGGTGTCCCTTCCATTTCAGCTAGCTATCATGCTACTACTCTGTCCCATACCTACAGGCCATATGTATCCTGTTATTGTACATACCAATAGGTGATACCTGTGTTATGCATGATATGCCTGTGATACTGTGTATATCTGTCATATCTACCTAGACAGCTTTACATTACACATATTTCACATAGTATCCCCTAATGCAGGGCATACTTGCACGTCGGCCGCACCTTACGTATGACATCGACGGTATATGCCCATACACATGCGTGCTGTGACAGTATACATACATGTCCGATCCCCTGCTATGGCACTTCCTTGTTGGACATCCACTGCCAGCAATGACATGTTGTATGGCATTGTTCTCTCTAATGCCCCCCTGTGGCATCCCTTGTGGTGTCTCTGCTGTGTACATGATGTCCCACTGCTGTACACACGGTGTCCACAAGCGTTGGTTTGCTCAGCAGGATATCACTACATAACTACCTTTCACCACTTTCTGCATTACGGACAAGTGTAATTAATTACAACCACCATTCACATACAGTACAGCTTAGTCATACACATCATGCGTTACACAACCGTACATATCATGTGTTCTACATACCTTGTTGGTGTTTTGTTCCGTGTTTCGTTCCGTGTATCGTTTTTCTGTTTTCTTTCACTTTCGGTTGTACACTGCTGGTTCGGTATGAGCATACGGTTTGAATATCCTGAGAGTCATCCTTAAATACGTCGATACCTGCAACATGTGAATTCATCCCACCAATTGCTGTTCCTCAGTGAGTAATTACGTGCATATCACCTGTGCATCTACTCCATTCGGAAATTACGCGTCGATACTGGGGTATAATTGGATTCCTCACCTGGGCGTTGGCTATTTGCCCTACCTTCGTGGAGATGGTCTGTATTGTGTTATGTTATGTGTAACTGCAACCGCTATGTGTGGTGACAGGTATATTTCGAAGTAATGTTACCCGTGGATTGTGTGTGTAGGGTGTAGTATTTGGTTTGACATGTGGGTGTCCCTGTCCTGACGACGAATAATAACGGAGTATTGCATTCAAAACTGTAACATGGCTGTTGTATTCCTTTATACAACGCATGCAAGTATGCATCCACCTTTAATTGTGTCTCCCACACGAGATGTTGTGGTTATGCAGATGTCATTGACTGAGTGTATGTTTGTGCTGCTATTACAGTTTGTATTCCTTTAATATCTACGGTGGGGGATATCGGTGGTTGTACGTGACGGATAGGGGTTGTGGGCCTTGCATCTCTACATAGACAGTATAGTTGTCTGTGTGCTCCATCCCTACCTGGAGAGTTAACAGTTAATAGTCTTTTGTTATGGGAGTGTAGCTTGGGCTGTTGTTAATTGGTTCCAATATCATCTGCAGGTGGCCTTGCTGCATGTATACCCCCGTAACTTCTGTGGTATATCAGCGGCTATGTGTACGTGAGTAATTACGTGCATATCACCTGTGCATCTACTCCATTCGGTAATTACGCGTCGATACTGGGGTATAATTGGATTCTCCGCCTGGGCATTGGATATTCACTCTACCTTCGTGGGGATGGTCTGTATTGTCTTATGTTATGTGTGACTGCATCTGCTATGCATGGGAACAAGTATGGTCTGCATTCATGTCACCCATGGATTGTGTGCGACAAGTGTAGTATTTGTTTCAACAAGTGGGTGTACCTGTCCTGCCGACGTATAATAACGGAGTATTGCATTCAAAACTGTAACATGGCTATTGTTTGCATTTCTGCAATGCATGCAATTATGCAGCCTCCTTTAATTGTGTCCCCCACGCGATATGTTGTGGTTATGCAGATGTCATTGACCGACTGTATGTTTGTGCTGCTGTTACGGTTTGTATTCCTTTATTATGTTCAGTGGGGGATGCCGGTGGTTGTATGTCACGGATACGGTTTGTGGGCCTTGCATCTCTACATAACCAGTATAGTTGTCTGTGTGCTCCGTCCCTACTTGGAGAGTTGACAGTTAATTGTCTTTTGTTATGGGATTGTAGGTTGGGCTGTTGTCATGTGGTGTCGGTATCGCCTGTGGGTGAGCTTGATGCATGTATACCTCCGTAACATCTGTGGTATATCAGCGGTTGTGTGTACGTGACAACTATCCCTTGTCATTCTGTCCCAGATATTTGCAGTCATTGTGGTCCTGTTGTTGGGATAGCCTGTTTGCCAGTGGTTGCCACATATTCAGATGGGAATTGATTGTTTGACACTTGTAGAACACGCAGCTGTGTTTACGGGCCGACACGTGGCCACGGTCAGTACTGGGGTAGCACATACGTATTTCTGCGATACATACCTATTGCTGTGTGACTTTGCCGACGTATCTTATTGCAATTAACATATCAGTGTCGTACATTCAGGCATGACTATTACATACGTCCTTTCCATTTCATATGGGGTATATTCCTGTGCTACCATCTGGGACATATTCACTTTGTATCATTCTATGTCGCGACACACCTAGCCAGGGTGGGGCTGTCACTACTACTTTGGGACTAGTAGTGTACATATGCCTGAGGCTAGTTTACCGTATGCCTACACCTAATATTCCGCTCTGCCTCTAACGTGGCACCAACATACACATGTTGCAGACACACACGCATTACACTCACACAGCGACGCACACGGCACCCTCAGCGCACACGTACACATACTACAGCACTCACGGGGAGGGTTGCACACAGTACCTACATGGACCGCAACACCGGCGGCGGTGTCTACCTCTCCCTTCATATCATCATACTATTACACGCGCATGTACTGTTACAGTACTGTGGTCTGGTGATCTTTCTGCCTCACAGTTATGCATATCGGTATGTTACCCGTTCCATGGTTGGTGGTATCCTCTTATGTTGAACCTCCCGGATGTTCAGGTTGTCGTTTCACTATGTATACTATGTACAGATATCGCGGGTTACATCTCAGTCACCTTATATCCCTCTAATTCCCTGTCTTAACTGTAGTATATATATGTATATGTGTACATATATTTCTATATATATATAATATATATCTATCTACATATACATATATATATATATATATATATATATATATATATACACATATATATATATATATATATATATATATATATATATATATATATATATACATTCATATGTATACATCTTGCGGCGAACGTGGCAGGCATACAGCAACGCCGTATGCTGTAGGACCCACGTACTGTTCAGGTGTTGGCGTTACATGCTCCACTGGCTGTTGGGTGTACAGTGTTTGGGGGCTGCCTATGTTGGAGTCACACATGAGGCCACCCATACAGTACAGTTTACAGGTGGTCATGTTTGTGTGCCGTCCATTTCACTGTGTGTGCAGGTAGGGAGGTGTCAGTCCATGGGGCCTACGCTGTCAGAGTATGTGCTATACGTTCCCTCTTTGCCAAGGTGTAGGTATATTGGGCACGCCTCCGTCTGCCTACTGGGGCTGGCACAGTGTGTTCCTGTCTGGAACCCTCTGTGCTTGGACTGTCCTTGTCAGTTGTGGTGGGCTTTGTGGCCCTTCACCATTATGTCCCTGCAGCAGCTGCTTTTGCAGGATCATATTATGTAGCATGGCACATACTATGACTATGTGGGCACATGTGCCTGGAGAGTACTGCAAGGCTCCACCAGATGTATCCAAGCACCGGAACCGTGATTTCAGCATCCCGAACACACGCTCTATGATTATTCTGGTTTGTGCGTGTGCCTCATTATGGCATTCTTGCATGTGTGTGTATGCATTTCTGATGGGAGTCATCATCCACGGCTCCAGTGCATAGCCAGCATCCCCCACGAAATGGCCTTGTGGGATGTCCCCCCTGGCAAATACCTGATACAGCTGTGAGGCATGCCAGATATGGGAGTCGTGGTAGCTTCCAGGGCTGCCAGCACACACATCCATGATAACGCCCTGAGCATTGCACACAACCTGGCAATTGATGGAGGGGAATCCCTTGCGGTTTATGTAGCATCTACCCTGCTCACCAGGTGGTGACTTGATTTGTATGTGCGTACAGTCTATCGCACCCAGTACCTCCGGATATTGTGCCACACGGTGGAAGTGGCGCATATTGCTAGCCAAATCCTCCTGAGATCTGGGGAAGTATATATGCTCATTGGCATGTGGTAACATGGCATCCAGGAACTGGTATAGTACCCTGGATGCTGATGCCTGTGAGATGCCCATTATATCTCCAGTTGGCCTTTGAAAGGTACCTGTGGCCAGTATTCGCAAGCTTACACATACCTTTGTGTCCACTGGGATGGGTTCCCCTCTGTTGTTTCTTGTTCTCAGGCATGGCCGGCACAGCTCCACTATTTGCTGTAACGTGTCCCTGTCCACCCTGTAATGCTCTACTATCTCCAGGTCTTGTAGCCCCTGGTAGGTACCCTTGGTCTGAACACTCTCCTTCTCCTCTGAGGCCTATGGTGGTTGTCGGCATCCTCCTCCACAACACCGTCTGTCTCTAACACATGCTGATGGATCACAGCCATGGCAGCACCCAACATGTACATTTTAAAAGTTCCCCGTGTGTTTACACCTATGGTGCGGCATTTGGGAATACACGGCTGTGTGTTGTGTGCATTCACACTTTATACTTTTGTGCTGTGCACACCGATGATGTCATAGGGTGTGTTTGTACGGCCGTATCTGGGGGTTATCTTCCGTGTTTTACCGATGGCACTACAACGCTGTTGCCTTTGGTGTTGCATTACTCTTGCCTGCCATGGATTACCTTTTGACCTTCCCTTACTATTTCTGCACAATGCACCTACTATTTTCTGGCATGCATCCTGCAGAGCACTGTCATTTGTACTTTCTGGGACATGGCATATCATGCGTTTTGTGTGCTGCCACCGTAGTGCTGCCTGTCTGCTTTGCTCTGCTGTGTCAGGTCTTCTATCTTTGCAATCTGCTACCTCCCCTACTTTCTTTGCATTCATATGCCTCCCCTATCCCGTTTTGCAGGTTTCTGCATGCAGAGTTGTCAGCTGCCGCCGATTGGCCTTCGTGGGTTGATTAGTGTTGATTGCTCATTAGTACTCCAATTACACTTCTTCCGCATTTCCTCATATTCTTAACATCACCTTCCTGTTTCCGATGTTGTTTGCGGGGCGAGCGTCACATGACTAGGTTAAGGGAACGTAGTCATCCTCGTACACATGCACTTCTGCGCGCATTGTGTGCTCTCAGCTGAACAATTACCCCACTCCCCGGTCCTGCAGCTGTGATTTGCGATGTACAGCCCATCACTCTGAGCCACTCCTCGGTGTATTACCACTGCGCCATTTGGTACAGCCTTACGCCGGCGGGGGATTTGCGATTCAGTATTATCTGCCTCATTTGCATGGCATTGACTACTAATTCATACTTACCATGCCGAACACTGCCGCAAGTCCTTGGCAACCCTTGCACCATGGTTGTGGCGTTCCATGCATACCATGGTGTATTATGCTGTGAACTTGCTGTGTATTATGCTGCTGTTTTATAACATTGTTATATTATTTCATTGTGTTGCACCTTCCGCAAACATGTCCTAGGGTTCTGATGTGAGTTGCTGTGGACATGCCATTTAAGTTGTTATTTACGTGTTGTGCATGTTTTCTTTTGACATCGTCTGTGTATTTCGCCATTGGCATATGTTAACTGTGTGATACCTGGGTCTGACACTCTTCCATTACTCCGATGTTATGTTTGTGGAAATGTAAACCGTTCTTTTTGGTTTACATTGCCGTGGGCTTATGCTACGCCTGCACCACTTCGTGAATCGCTATATGCCTTCATTTGCATGGTGACACACCGCACATAGGGTGTTTAGCATACCTACACCAGGGGCTGCGCAGATCTGGCGTACGCCGGTAGTGCACGTGGTATTGAGTCGTACCTGAATCGCTCGGTGGCCATATTTGGCGTTATAACGCCTATGCTATGCGTGCGCCTGGCGCAAGGTTCATGAATCCCGGGGAGTATTTAAACCATGTGATTAAATTTTAAATTTGAAACTGTTTATTCTGAAGAAGTTGGGTTGGTTCTGATGAAAAGTCTGTTGGATTGAGCTTAAATAAAGTGCTTGCTTTTGGATTACATTCCGTGATTTCGGTCTTTGGAGTACTGTTCTTGAGTACTTCAGCTACCGGCTGGTTTGGAACGCATCTGGTTTAGTGTAATAAAGTAGTTAGGTCAGTGTTCTAGTCCCGCACTTGCCGTGTGTGTGTCCCCATTTGTCTGAGGACTGAATAATGTTTTTATACTGCTCACACTCCATACATTTCTTATACCCACCATTAGCAAGGCCGATGATGTCACCCATCTACAAATGCACTTCTAGGAGTGCTGTGCCCCAGTAATCTCGGCAGCGTGTTCTGTAACTGCATAATGCTGTAGTGTAGTAAAGTAGTTAAGTCGATGTTCTAAGCCCAGGAATGCCAAGTGTGTGTGTGTGTCTGCCTGCGTGAGACAAGTGCAGCGCTTTGTAGTATTTGCTGTAGCGCGTGCCCTAAACGTGTATTGCTGCGGTGTGATATGGTAGGGGTTTGTATACAGGACATGGCAAGTGTGTGCTTGTTTGTCAGAGCCTGTGTAGAAGTGGCCATGATTGTCTTACCATTAGACATGTTTGGGAGGCGTTTTGTAGTTTTCCTATATAGTATCCATCTTACACATTGGTCACCTCATGAGAAGTACAGCTGTCAGTCAGCCACAGCACTGTGTTGGCAAGCCATACCCATACATCTGGCAAATGGCCTGGTGAACCAAGTATGCAGCCCTACTAGTACCTGGTTTATGTCCTGCAACCATGTGCCATGCACATACAACCTTGCCTAGGATATCACACTATGTTGCTAGTAACATACACATTGAGGACAGATAATAGATGTGGTGTGTCTGCAGTGGCCTGCAGAGGATGGCACCCTGTACAGTGGTACAGTAGGCACATATAATGCAACATTGTGCCTTCACTATGTTCCACACTGAATGCCTGCAACATATGTGGGGCTATCAAATGTGATCCACTAAGGCCAGACAATGCTGTACACATGTGCCCTGTACGGACCCATGCCACTGACACCACGGAATACCTGTATCATACTATCCAAGCAGGTGCAGGGTTGACCTGCTCACTATAAGCAGGCTTCGCCACAACAGGCCAGTATTGGCATATCGGGGTATAACAGGCTGAGTACACTACATGTGCCTGCCAAACCAGGTACACCTGTACATGTCACTGTGCAGTATTGTGGGACATGCACATCCTAGTCAATGTCCATGTGAAGGACTATCAAACACAGACATGGCATGCATTGCAAAGCTATGGCCCTACACATTGGTAACCAGGATGTCAGGCCAGATAATGCAGTACCCATTTGTGTGGGACATTGCAGACACTACACCCATGCACTGCACACCATTGTCGGGTGACTCGCTGGCAAGGATTACCCATCACCCAGCCTTTTACAGCCATCTTGCACAGCCAAACACTAAACACCCATGGAGCAATGCATACCTGCATGCCAGTACTGGCACCCTGTGTATGCATGTGGGTTGTGATGCTCCCAACCACAGTCACTCCCAGTATAAACCTCATTGGCATACCAGCAGTCGTCAAGCACTTTCACATGCCCTAGCCCATAGAACCCCCAGATATCCCCTGTGGTGCATGTGGTCATGTGCATTACTGTGGTGTGGCAAACTAAGTAGTTACATTGTGTATTTGTGGTACTGGCAAAGGTGTAAATGTGTGTCCATTAGAAAGTGTGGTTGTGGTGACAATGGCATCCATTCACGTGGACTGACGTGTGCCACACCTACTGTATGCCTAATATATCTGTTGCAGATGACACTAACTCACCTACACACATTTTCTTACAGCACTGCAACATGCCGCCTCTGTGGCATATGTAGTAACATCATGCACATATAATAGTAATGAGTAGTCAGAGGTTTGCCCCTGTACTATTCAGTGTGTTGCAGATGATGCTTATGGCTAAGTCTCCAAGCCCTTCCCTGGTGTACTTTGCCTGCCCCACCCACACACTCTCTGGTGGATGTGAAGGTGTACACCTGCACAGCAGTAGCATGTGTATTGCAAGAGATGGAAATGGTCAGGTGATGGCCTCTGCACCTATTGCAGCCCTCCTCTAGCTGATTGCATGTGGTACAGCTGCAATGGTGTTCCCATAGCCATCTGCATGATAAACACAGTACACTATCTAGGGAAACGTGTTACTATCTGGCCATGACAATCACTGTGAGTGATACCTGGATGTGGTGTTCTGACATGGCATCACAGATGATATCTGGATGTACCTCAATCATTTTCCACAGTGGGAAATAGCCTAATGACAGGTGGGTGATGTGCCACACATAACTACAGCATGTAAGTTTAGCTATGCTGCATTGAGACTACTACCTGTTTAACATGTGTGTGGTAATGGCTATTCTACATGTTATAATACAGACATGACAGTACTCTGTTCATGAGGGACCCCCATCTGTAGGGCCATCTGTGAACTGGTCAGTGTGTGCAACCATTGGTTTCCTGTGTTACACACTGAACGCACATCTGTGCACAGCAGAAACATGGTGTGAGGATTGCAGACAGTACATGATGATAGGGATGTGTTACTGCCATCGCATCCCTAACTGGACATGTGTCACATAAGACAGTGGTATGACTAACACTGTGTGGGATTCCCAGTGACAAGCCAATGATGGGCAACTGTTCATAGCTGCGGTCACACGTCTACTACACATTGTACAGTTGGCATACAGTATATTTGTATGTGTTGTGCTCCCTCTGCAAATGTTGTGTTGGGTTACTGGTGATATCTATGCATAATGTTGTAGGTAATCCTGTCTGCTGTTATCTATCACTAAGCCATATGTGGGTCTAAAATGCAACACCATAGGCTGAATCGGTTGGGAGGTCCCGGCAGAACCTCCTGCCCACTTCAGCTAACCATGGCACCGGGCACTAGCACATCTGGGGCCCAGCCATAGATCTCAAACTCTGTTGGCTCTGCACCACCTTTTGGTGGTACCACTACTGAGGATGGAGCATGTCCCCCTTGGGAGTGGGACCAGACAGGTACATATCTGCTGTTGTGCGGTCCTGGACATGTTACATTGGTGGCTCCCTAAGGGCTTATGAAGCCAGATACACCAGTTCAATGCCAGAGTGTCACATTTACAGAGTGATGCTGCCCCTCACGAACAGCCCCCAGCACTGACTCCTTTGCAGCTGTGTAGGTGCAGTGGCAGTTGCCCATGGCTGGGGACCTCCATTCCACTGTTCCCATGGGCTTTTGAATGCAGAAGACTCATCCCCATCCAGGGTGTATCCTCCCACATGTGTCATATACCAACCCTTTATGCTGTTATTTCTTTGCTCCTACCTATCCTCCATGGCCATACCTACACTCCTTCCACAACATCTGCCCCTCACCTATGGACACATAAGGCCATTCAGCTCCTAGGACACCAACTGCCCTATACATAGCTGTACATTACACACATGTGCCCACTGGACACATGAAACCCTTGTAATATGCATCATAACATACTACTGTTATCCTCACCCCTGTCCCTCAGGCACACAATCCTTGTATGCACATCACTCCTACATGGTCCGGGTACACATGAGGAGGATGACCCCACTGTACACAATACACTACCGGTCCATCTATGGTTACCCCATTTACCTTTATCATGATGATGATGTTGCACACAGCACATTGCAAGAGTACTGTTCACACATAATGATTGGACAGGTACTGTTGTGTTATTGTACATTACATGCACAGAGTGATGTATACGGCCAATGTACAACTATTTGCGTGTATGACTGACACATTTCTGTCCGAGGGAGTCTTGTGATCACATAGACCAACACCACTACATAATACAGGCATCACTGGTGTTTCCCATTTCATTCATTTGTAATGCTTTGTTGCCACATGGTATGTTCCTGATACATCTCTATAAATGTATGTACTTGTATGCTGGACATAAACACTCACATGTACATCTACATGATGGGATACATTCCTATACTGTTGAATGACTGCACTGTATGATATGTTTGTGGTACTGTCCGTTGTCTGTATATCTGCCATGGCGTATTGGTGATACACATTAGCTGTGTGTGCAGGGTCCTGGTTCCGAACCTTGCAAAGGATGTTTAGTTGTTTGAAGGGCAGAACAAGCCCATTGGATACGGAGGGAATAAGGCACATTAAAGCAGTTGAGAGTGGGTGTGCATGGGTTTGCATGGTGTTAGGCACTGCTGACTTCTGGTTACAGCCTCTTATGCTCGGTTAGCCTCTACATTGCTTAGCCAGTGCAATACCTGCATACTAGTAGCCAAACATGCTTACACCCGCTCACTCCTGCACTTGCTAATGCACCGACAATGCTGCTTGCATCTGTCACCCCTGGATATGAGTGAGGACCACAGTATTACCTTGTGATGCCTATTACATCTGTCTACATGACTACAGTATCAGGATTGGCTGCCCATTAGGCGACGGCATCGCATTTGACTGAACGGAATCAGCGGCCTGTCCAGTGACACAATCATATTTGTGTGTACCTCATATAATGTGTTCCCACCTCGTGATGCCTATTACATCAGAATACATGAATACAGTATTGGGAATGGCTGCCTATTAGGTGATGGCATGGTGTTTGACTGTAATGAATCAGAGGCTCTCCGGTGAATCATTCATATTTGTGTGCTCCTCTTACAATCTGCTCCCACCTTGTGATGCCTATCACATTAGATTACATGACTACAGTCATAGCTGGCCTTAGGCATAGGCCAACTAAGCAGCCACCTAGGGTGCAGCTTTAGTGGGGGCACTTTACCAGTATTTATTTTGTGTAGGTATACCAGGATGGGGGCACTGGGTGGTGTGGTGGGGTGTACCATTGTGCCCTCTGCCTAGGGCACCAGTTGACCTAAGGCCACTCCTGACTACAATATCGGGAATGGCTGCCCATTAGATGACCTCATGGCATTCGACTGTACGGAATCAGCGGCCTGTCCAGTGAATCATTCATATTTGTGTGTTCCTCTTACAATCTGCTCCCACCTTGTGATGCCTATCACATCGGACTACATGACTACAGTATCGGGAATGGCTGCCCATTAGGCGATGGCATGGCATTTGACTGTACAGAATTAGCAGCCTGTCCAGTGAATTAATCATATTTGTGTGTTCCGCATACACTCTGCTCCGGTCTGGCTGATACATGGGAACCGAGACTCTGCATTACAGACAAGTAGTTGGGTTGTGGAAACCACATCCGGCGGACAAGTCATGCTACCGCATACCCATTATAGGTTTGCCACCTTTTCAATTGGCCAAGGTGGGACTTTAGCGTTACCACCTGTCCCACTTTGTGCGGGACACTGCGAAAATAATCAAGACATAGCAAATGTCCCAATTACAGGACATTATTATATTCTATGTTCATAGGTTCATAGGTTCATACTAGGCTATCTGCACTGGGGCAATTATAAGCCTAGCCTGATTCTGTATGGCTTACGCCACCCCTTAATTTGAGTATACCGTGCCCTTTTTAAGGTTTAGTTTACTGTGCCTCTGTCTAATAGTGACACGGGAGTAATCCCTGGGACAAACCTATGATCCCCCATCCACCTATCGAGATTCTTCTTGAAGAGATTCAGGGAGGTGCTCTGCCTCACATGAACTGGAATTCTATTCCAGAGCGAAGGGAGCCTCTGGGTTATGAACCTGTCCCTCCAGCAAGTTCTATTTATTTCTGTGCTGAGGTTCAAGTCCCTCGAGTGTGTGGCTCTAAGGGATTTAGATTTACTGAGGTGGAGCATGTCCATTAATTCTAGATTTGACATAGCTTTGTATGTCAGGCATAGATCGCCTCGAAGTAGGCGGTATGCAACTGAGTAGAGCTGGAGTTTTTTTAACCGAGCAACATATGGCATCTGTTTGAGACCCTTGATCCTCTTGGTGAGATACTTTAGGGGTCTTTCTAATTGCTGCAGGTGTCGGGTAAGGTACATCCCAAAAGGGGCATTGTATTCTATTATGAGCCTGATGAGGGATGAATAAAGGGGCACGATTACCTCTCTTGATCTAGATGTGAAACCCTTCCTGATGAGATGGGCTATGTAGAAGGTCTTTCTAACAACTTTGGCAATGTGGTTTTCAAAGGAGAGATTGCTATCAACTTGGGTCCCCAGGTCCCTAATAACTTTCTCTGTACTTAATGGGTTTCCACCTATGTGGTAATTTGTGGGCACATTGTTTTTGCCAAAGGGTATGACTATGCATTTTTTGGCATTTAGCTTTAAACCATGGCGCTGGCACCAGTTATCTGTGTCTGTGAGACCTTTTTGAAGGATGTTTGTGTCAGCTGGAGAGTTGATTATGGCACCCAGTTTGCAGTCGTCTGTGAACTTGGTGAGCCATAGTCCTCCCACGTTTGCCTGTACCTCGGAAAAGTATATACTGAACAAGAGTGGTCCCAGGACAGAACCCTGTGGGATGCCGCTTGTGACCGGTTTCGAGTCTGACATGGCTCCAGCAACTCTCACTCTGTGGGTTCTGTCTTTGAGCCAGTTTGCCATCCATCTTGTGACATAGGGGTTTATATTTAAGCTGGATAGCTTATCTATGATGCCCGAGTGGGGTATTGTGTCAAATGCCTTTGCAAGGTCCAGATAGGCTGTGTAGACTACCTTCCCTTCATCTATGGCTTTGGTGACTGTTTTGAAGAAGTCAACCAGGTTCAAAAGGCAGGATCTGCCCTTGACAAAGGGTAGGATCTTGTGTCTGTAGGTCCCCAATCTCTTTGTTTATGAGCTCCATGATGATCCTCGCCATAGCCTTGCAGACTAAGCTATTCAGGCTTATGGGGCGATAGTTTCCAGGGTCCATAGAGGCTCCACCTTTGTGGAGTAGGACCACTGTTGCTGTACGCCATTCTTTGGGCACATATCCTGTAGTGAGGCTGAGATTGTATAGCTGTTTTATTTGAGGGATTAGTTCCTCTTGGAGTTCATGTAGGATGCAACCTGGGATGCCATCTGGTCCCATGGAAGCAGTGTTTTTTGCTTTGGAGAGGGCAGCCTTCACCTGAGCATTAGAGATGTTTGAGAGGCAGCCCTCTGCTGGGATAGATACTTGCTCTTTTGGGGGGGAGGGGGGAGAAGTTTGCACTGAACCTGTCTGCCAGGATATTGGCGATGTCTATGGGTTCAGTGTATTTTTTGTCATTTAGAATCAACTCAGAACAAGTTTGGGA
Source organism: Protopterus annectens (assembly GCF_019279795.1). Taxonomy (NCBI): domain Eukaryota; kingdom Metazoa; phylum Chordata; order Ceratodontiformes; family Protopteridae; genus Protopterus; species Protopterus annectens. The sequence continues at coordinate 1,726,935,856 of NC_056743.1, read as the reverse complement.
GTTGCATCCCAGGTTTCTAACATAACTGAAAAAAACATTATGATTGTCTTTGGTGTCCTGTGCAATTTTTCTCTTGAAGCTGGCCTTGGAGGATTTTATGAGAGATCGTAATTTTTTGCTAGTACTGATCAGAGATGCCTTCCCTATTAGGGATTTTGCTCTATCATGTAGTAGCTTCCTCCTTCTGTTGTACAGTTTATTTATGGCAGGGGTCCACCAGACTGGACGCCTGCCTTTGGATGATTGGGTCTTGGTTTTGTTTGGGATAGCATGATCCATGCATTCCTGGAGATGTCCGTAGAATGCGTTTATATAGGATTCTGCAGTTTGGGCCGTAGTTTCCACTGGCCCTGGGGCCTTGAAGGATTCCACTTCAGTTTTGAGAAGTGAGAAGTTCGCTTTTGAGAAGTTTTTCACTGTGGTTTTCTGGGCTGGGGGTGGGGTCAGGATGTGGACATCCAGTGAAATTAATTTATGGTCTGATCTTACCAATGAGGGATATACTTCTGGTGTGGAGCCTAGAGTCCCCATGTTGGTAATGATCAGGTCTAGTATGTTGTCCCCTCTTGTGGGAGTGTTGACTAGTTGTTCCATAGCATTTGAGTTTATAATTTCCAGGAACCTTTGGGCTATGGTGCTGGGGCTTGAGTAGTGCTCCCATTAATAATTGAGTAGTGCTCCCATTAAGTTTCATTAATAATTGCACAAAACAGTTATTTTATATATGACACTTCTATATGTTATGTGAAGTAGCATAAGCAATTCAAATGCAACTAGATTAAGCTTTTATTTGTGCAAATAAGTGTAATTCTGTACTATGCACGGCTGTTGGTATGTTTTGTCCTGGAATGTCTGACATTTCTACAGAACATGCCCCCTCTCGGGCCATTTGGAAAGATGGCAACCCTATAGGACCTGTATGAAGAGACATCAGACTTTGCAGGGCGACACACCCACAGCCAGTAAAAAGGGGTGTACTTCACTGTTTTGCCTAAATAAAAGGTTACTCTTGTAGCATTATAGTTGCTTATGCTGTTACCTATAGCATTTAGGTGTTTCAGGTGAACATAATTGTTTTATGCAACTACTACAGACAATATAGGTAATCTTTG